>NW_027432483.1:0-11475 GCF_044706935.1 Curcuma longa
AGCACCCGATGGGTTTTCCGGTAGCAACATTATATCGAGCAAACCGCTGCTTCGGTGCATTGATCAAAGAAAAAGATTACACACAAATTCATGATACTACAAGTAGTCATATATATATATATATATATATATATATAGTCAGCAAGTTTACTAGTTACTAGCTAATCATTGAAGCTAACAAATGAGGCTCCAATAAGCTCATCACCAATCATCTTCCTGCTTATAAGGATTTATAGTAAGATTCACGAGCAATGAAACTCCCTTGTATATGAAAAGTAAACGAAACAATCAACACTATTATTGTATGATCAAATTCAAACCCTTTCCAAGTGTATTTGCTCAACTCATTCAGATGATGTCTGTGAGTTCAGCCTCTGATTAGACCTCATCCAGAAACTAAACATATGCCAAACACTACATCAGAACCAGAAGGTCATGCTTCTGTGACTTTGCAAAAAATGATTTTGATTCTAAAACAAGACTACTGCAAAAGGTTGGAACCGCCAACCTAGCGGCCCCCCCACCCCGGCCCCACAAGTATGAGGGGAGTAAATCACGGTGAATGCGGGACTGGCCAGGGCATAGTGGCTCGAGGAATTGGAAACATGACACATTTTGATGTTATCTCATGTGCGCCATGAGCCTCGAACCGCATACCTTCAACTGCAAGCATCTAGGCCCTGACCAGCTGCTCCCGCCCGTCAATCCCTTGGAGGACTTTGGAGGGAGGATGTTTTCCACTCAGATAGGAGGAATTGCGTCCGTTGCCTTGTTTCTGTAAGTTTCAACCTCACCAATTACAAGGTCAGTGTCGGTTTTGTTCTCTGATGAGGTTTCTGACTGCGAACTCTTTGCAGAGGGAGTAGAGCAACTGGCACTTTGGTTTCTGTTTGTAGATTGCTAGAGCCTGAGTTATCATGGAAGATGGATTTCCGATAGCACTCGGAAGTAGAAGGGTAGTTCCCTGTGCAAAGGGATGAATGTAAATCAGAAACTCTTCCATGTAAGGATTTCAATGAATTATTTTATAATTTCGTTTTACCTCCTTTGCTACACGGCTAAATGCTGTGATGTATTGCTCAGCAACTCTCAGGCTCGCTGCCTGAAGACAAACAAAGAAGCTTTTAGAACCAGAAGTATGACCATAATCAAGTTCTAAAGAAAAAAATTTAAGCAACACGCTGTCTGGCCAAGTCTGAAAGTAATGAGGAAAAACATCTCACCTCTGCACCGCCCTCAGCTTTCATGGCCTCTGACACTATCTTGAGACCTTGAGCAGTTGCCTGGGACCTAACAAGGATAGCCTCAGCTTCTCCTGATAAAAGAAGGTAAGGAGAATATTTTAAAAGCTCAACAATGTTGAATTTTGATATTATAAAAAAGTGTGAACCCTTACAGCAGTAATGACATGTTTACACAAAAAAATCAAAGCAATAATAATGAAACTAGAGGTTATAAAGTACAGACCACACCATATAAGCAGTTACATAGATCTCTATTTTCCTTCTTGTATGTGAATTTTTTCCCCGTTTTAGATTTTTCTGGTAGCCCTCGTGTGTTTGTATGTCATATTTCGCTATTAGATTAGAAACTGATTGAGGGGACCTAAATCCTGCTAACAGATTCAGCATTAAAAACAGCAAAAATTATGGTGGCCAGTGAAGACAGTATAACTTAAAGGGTCAACTAAAATTAATAGCAATGATCATATTACTGTTTGAGATCATGGTAAAGTATAAACTACAATCTAGTAGTCATAAGTGTGCATATCCTAGTCTCATTCATGCAGAAGAGGTCAGGGCTCAGACAAAATGAAGTAAGCAGTTTATCTGGTAGTTCAAAATAACTGAAGATAAGACATACAAAATCCATGAGGTAAACTTTTAAAAATGGCTCACTACAATGGAGACTCATGAAGAGATTATTTCCTTACTATAGACACGAAGATGCATCATGCACAGACCCAGATGGATTTCTGTCTATGGTTCTTGATATTATAATCTAGATGTTTCTGGGCCCTAGGAAGATACTACCCTGTGGACCTAAAGCAACTGAACTAGTAGGCTTGAAAACTAGCATCAGCAGAACAGGCAGCCAACTCATGACTTCACATTTAAATTGAAAAATGAAAAAGAACAAAATCCAAAGAAAATCAAACTTAATATCAAGAACCAAAATTTATCCTTTAATTGTATTACAAATTGATGTCACAACTAAATCAACTTCATGCAACTAATGACATAAATAAAAATTCATCAATGATCATCATTTTCAATGATATATTTCTTCAATCGTTGTACTTTTACCATGTTTTCAAGCTTCAGCACTACATGACTTACAATGAATTTACACAATTGATTTTTCCATCATACAATTGTTGGTTTTCCTACTAATTTTTGCATGTATAGCTTTTTCCATACTAATACTTCATCTAAAATTTATTTGCATGACCTGGCCATGCCTAGCTGTAGAAAAGCATGCTCCCATAAGATAGTAAAACGACTGTTAATATTGACAAAATGCCAAAAATACAGTTGCTTTCAGATTCAATTATCCAGATTTGTGAATGTGATATTCATTGAGAAATGGGATGATCTAAATAGGAATAAAGAGGTAGCTTGGTGTACGAAGCTCTCGTTAAGGCAGGTCCTAAGGAAGAGTTGGACTACATTGGATCTATTATATGTAGTCTTATCTTGCATTGCAAAATGTTATTTGCACGACTCGAATTCATGACCACCATGTCACATGACAACAATTTTACTGTTGTGACAAGGCTCCCCTTCATGATCTAGATATGAATAAAAAAGAAGATTTCCAAAGATGTGAAATACAAAAGTGAAGAGAAGGCTATGCTCACCTAATGTTACTTTTCGGCTCTCATTGTCTAACCTTGTTGTGCAACATACACAGTAAGGCTTTAATGCAAAGCTTGAAAGTGTAACCATATCACTTTTCTAACAACTATTTCGAGAAAAAACTTATTATAAGTTAACAATTCTTTTACTATGCTAGGGCAATCCAAACCATTTTAAGATAAATATCTATGCATGTGACCTCTTATATTAACCTCAAGTTACAGCTATGTATCCAACTATACATGATCTCAATGTGCCAATAGGATAAGGCCAAAATTTCAATGTGGATGAATTGAAGTGTCACAATCTCCCCACTTAATGCTTACACTTCAAGGCCCATTTCTAAAGAATCAAATCTCAGTCGATGCAATATGAGACCCAATGGTTGTCCCACTAGCCATTCACTATTGAATATTTGGATTCTAACAACAAGAAGAGGATAAGGTCCATTGTGATAACAATGCTGAAACAAAGCCCGATCTGAAAATTCAACATGGTTTAACATGCTTAGAGCCAACTTGATCACAATTAAGTCATCTAAACTTATGCATACTAACACGGCTAGTTAACAATAAAGGACAGCCCAATGCATAAAGCTCCTGCCGGTGCAAGATCCAGAGGAAGGGTCGAATCACATTGGGTTTATTGTAAATCTAGTAATATTGTGGTGTTGCAAAAGGAAATAAAGAATAAATGGAAATCATACATGAGGAATTATTAGAAGATTGGAGAAGGAAATGGGCATTGACTGATTAACTCGGTAAACAAGAGAATTACAATTTCCAACAGAATCTATACAATTAGAAAACACTTCAGATGTTGGGGCAAAAGTAGGTGTCCTTCAAAAAAAAGTCTCATCACATGAATTTTATTGATTTTGAATATATATGTGTATATAATAATTATTCTGGTGGGTTTTGTAGAAGAAAGAACTACCTTAATAATTATATCTATGTGATAACGTTTTTATAGTGTCAGAACTTCTGAAAGTGTGACATGAGAATTTTCTAAGCTATAGGTTTGCATTCAGCTCTGAGTTTCAATCAAACTTATTCTTTTATAAGTTTATTGCAACAAGAGTGAACCAAGAATCTTTCTTTTCAAAAAGGCAACGAACTCATAAAAATAATTGCTTACATAACATGGTAACATAGTTCATATGACGAAATAGGCTAAACCTATCTTATAAAAGTACCTTTTGCCCTGTTAACCTGGTCCATCATTGCTGCTTCTGATTGTAGTATCACTGAATTTTTCTTCCCATCTGCAATGTTGATGTGAGCTTGTCTCTCTCCTGTTAAAGATAAGTTTCAGTGTTTTAACTGAAATGGAATGATGGCAGACTAATGATGCAAAGTTCCAATTGAATTGATACTTTGACAAGATTAATTATGATTGTACATATACCAATCCACAATAGCATGCTACAAACAACCTTTTACGACAAAGGATATTACTTAATGCAGTACACGAGTACCTTCAGATTCAAGAACCTGAGCACGTTTTCTTCTTTCTGCTTCAGCTTGCATCTCCATAGCTGCCTTGACTCCAGGTGGTGGAGATATATCCCCTTCGGAAAGACAGCAACTTGAATTTACAAAGAAAGCAATAGTAGCTCAACAACACAAACATAATAGATAAATAAATCCTTCAACTTACGGATTTCATAACGCAGGCATTTAAGACCCCAATCAGAAGCAGCCTCATTGATTGCTCTCTGTGGAAGGACAAAGGATGGGTACAAGTAAAAGAAAAATAAACTAATAATTGCAGTTTTGTAATCACAGGCACAACTGCACTGCTAGCAAACCTAAGCCTATCAAATGGACTTATTACCAGATTAACTCAAGGAAAGGTGCTACCCAAATTATCTCTATAATATGCTTAAGACATATTAATGTAGGGGAAATAAAGCAGTTCATGGAGTAAACACACAAACTGTAAACTTTTAGCATAAAATATTAATGTAGGGGCTTTAAGATTAGTTTGCAAAGATATAAAGTTATTTACTTGCAAATTTACGCATGGTGGATGCTGCTATATAAAGCACTGATTTTGATATGAAGAGCAGCAACGCATTAAGTGTAAGAGTACATGTGATTGTAAAGGCATAAGATTTAATAGCATTTCCAAAGAAAAGTGTGCGGTCAAACGCAGAAAGGAATTATCAAGATGATTTTCGCCATATAAAAGGTGGCATTGCATAGGGAGGAAAAGGAACACATACCACTATGTTCTCATTTAGAGCATCCCTTTCTTCAAACGTTTTGTCGAGAGTGATCTTCCCCAGCTCACTTCTCATCGTCGTCTGTGCCAACTGGATTACGGCATATATTGGGTTCTCCACACCGTAGGAAGCAAGGATGGGATCGACAATCTACAATATTTCATTTGCAAGATATAGGAGATCCAAGTAGAAACATCACAATAAAATTCGATGCATTTAAAATTAAACTAGATTACTAGCGGCCTCATGAAATTGCAACCACGATAGAATGGCCGGCTCAAAAACTTCCGGAAAGAATAGACAAAAAAAAAAGGCAGACCTTAACATAGAGAACCCCATCGATGAGGATGCTGACATTGTCCTTGGTGATGGCGGACTGGTTAGGAATGGGGATCGCCTCCTCCTTGAGGGAGTGCACGTACGCGATCCGGTCGACGAATGGAACAAGAAGATGAATCCCAGAGTCTAGTGTGCGCTGATACTTCCCAAACCTCTCCACGACATATGCCTTCTTTTCCGGCACGATGCGGATGCCCCAATTGATAGGCACCGACTGATGCTCATACCTGAGAGAAACCGAAAAGAAAAGTAAGGGTAAAAAAAACTTGTAGATCAAGGGTTTAAGGAGGGAGAGTCGTCGCACCTGGGGGATTTTATGTCGTGGAGAGGTTTGGACGGTACTCGCGAACAGGAATTGGAGGATAGGCTCGGCGGACGATGAAGGGGATTCGACGGCGGCGGCGGCGGAGCGTGGAAGTTGGAGGGATCTGGTCCTCAGCAGCATCGCTCTCTCTTCTCACTTCTCAATTCTCAATTCTCAATTCGGACGCACGATTCGGTGGACCGCCGGCTGACGAAATATAACGGACGCGGTCCTCGCCAAAACCCGATAGGGTTCGAGCTTACTTGTAATTCATTCGATTTAGTTAGAGATCATGCAACACGGTAATTTATTTGGTTTATTTAGTGGTCGGATTGGATTATAATCATTGAAGAGATGCAATTAAGAAAGAACTTTAATTTTAAAAAAAAACACTAAATTTTTTACTATATTCATATATGCATTAAATTAAGAGAAAATTAAAAAACACCTCCCAAATTATACAAATCATCTAAAAGATATTTTTATCTCAAAAATATCCCTTACTTTATTATTGTAATTATGATTAATTATTACAACGTATAACAATTACTTTATACTTTTTATCTATTATCGCATTGTTCCTTACTTTTAATATTATATTTTATGAATCAAAATGAACTATTTGTAATATCATGAATTTGTGTGTAATATTTTTCTTTGATCAATAACACATAGGTAGGGGTTGCTTTGGAAAGAAACTTAATCCTTTCACCCGTAATGCAACAGTTTAATACTTGTTTTGCATTACTTAATCCTACTTCTTCCTCCAACTTAGTGTTATTTGTGAGAGTGAATTTAAATTTAAATTGAGATTTTGGTCTTGATTTTCTTCATTACTGCAATGTATTTGTTGTTATTTATATACCTCAACGTGTTACTTTTGTATTATTATTATTATTATTATCATCCTCCGTTCTATGGTTCTCTTTATGTGAATAATTATCTATATATATATATGCTTCGATTACAGAAGAGAAAAAACTCTAAGGCTGCGTTTGATTTCAGAGACAGAGACACAAATACAAAGACAGAAATAGGATTTCTGTCTCCGCCCCCGTTTGATTTTGAGAGACAGAGACAGAAATAGGATTTTTATCTCCGTCTCAGACAGAATTTCTGTCCACTATCAAACTGGGGACACTGAAATGGAGACGGAGACAGAATTTTTACTCATCTCCGCTTCCGGCACCGTCACGCCGCCGTCTGGTCACCGCCGGCCGTTGGGTCGGGCGCGTTGGACACGCAGTTCGCCGGCGCTCCGGTCGGTGCCGGATTCCGATCGGATTGTGGCAGAAATCCGATCGGAATCCAACCAAAAACAGAGCCCTGCGCGCCTTAGCCACTATCTCTGTATTACCAAAATCAAACACGATACAGAGACCATTGTAAATGCGTCTCTGTCTCTACTGTCTCTGTATTTCTGTATTTCTGTCTCTGTATTTCTGTATTTCTTAAATCAAACGCAGTCTAAAGGCCGTTAGAACTAAATATTTATTATGACTGTTTATGCATATTTTAATATTTTTAATATCTGATATGGCATTTATATATTATATGTTTACTATCAATTTGTTGCACCTTTTATTTTTTAGATAAATTTTTCTTTTTTCAAACCAGGGTGTCCCTTTTGCTTTTTAATCAAAAGGGCATCCCTTACCATTGTTTTCATTATTATATATAGTTTCAATTTTCCATTTAAATTCTTAACCAATTGGATGTAGTGTAATAACGTAGTTGCTATATAAGTTATCGCAGTTATAGTTTTGTAGTTGCTATAATGTAAATATTAGGTGAACAAATGAAATCTGTATTGTAATAATTACGGTTTCATAATTGCTATAGCGTAAATGATAAATAAATAAAATTGAAACTATGTCGTAATAACTATGAAATTGTAACGGCTATAATATGAATATTTTTAAATATGTTAAATATATATTAGAGTAGCTATAAAATTATAATTAGTATAATATTTGTAACAATTATATTGGTTTAGGATTTAGATAAAAGATGTTAATAAAAATAATACTGAAGGGCATAAGGATAAATATGCATGACTGAACATTGGACAGCAGCAAAGGGTGTGATTAAAAAGCAAAAGGGGTCTTTTCACTTTTGTCCTTTATTTTTTAAAATGTTGAAATTATTCTGTATTATCTTAATTTAATTTAAAGGCAAAATTGAAAAAAAAAACATTCAACTTGTTAAAAAAACATCCTTAAACAAAATTAAAATGATATATCATCACATATTTTATATCTAAAATATTTTTTTATTTTAACATTGTTGCAATAATTACGACATAAAAAATCAATTATTTTATTTTAATTAAAATTATTGTATATAAAATACTATTAGATTAAAATATTTTTTATTAATTTAATTAAATTTACTTAAACAATTCATCAAAATCATTTTAAATTGATCAAAATAATTTTAAAATAACAGTTGTAGCAGCCACTTAGCTAGCTCTACACAATTATAAGTTACTTAGATAGCTACTACACAATTAGAACTAAATCATAAAATTTTGAATCCTAAATCTTAAACTCTTAGCACATATTAAAACAACTCATTACCAACTTAATCAAAAATATTTTAAATGGATAAAAATTACTTTAAAATAATTGTAACAACTACCGTTATTATATAGTTGAAAGTTATTAAGTAACTAATATATAATTGTGAAAGTTATTTTATTATTGCTATAATACTATAACAGTATTGTATTAACTGTAATTACAACGTATAACAATTACTCTATATTAGGACCTATTATCACATTGCTATTGTAGCAGCTATGACTAGTTATCACATTGCACTTATTATCACATTGCTCCTTCTATTATAATCAAAATTTGAAAATGGAAATCAGAAGAGTGTAGAATTGAAGCCAAAAGTGTGTAGAGATTGTCAAACTAAGAATAAGAGTAGAGAAGATATATGTGAAAATAATGAAATGAATTCTTTATTTATAAAATTTGAAGAATAACATATATTAAATCATAGTCATTTGATTAAAAAATAATCAAATAATCTCAACCATTGAAAAAAAATAAAAAAAATCTTAACGGCTAGAATTGTCAACAGTCGGAACCATCAGTTTCCAATGGCCACCCAAAAAAGTGGGCTGAATTGATGGTTAACTACTGATTCTACAGTTTTTAATGGATTGGAATCATAACCAACTTGACACACTATCAAATAGGGTATGATTATGAAAAGTGAAAAGATCATCAAAATAATAAATTTAGTATTCTCTCATTAAAGTCGTAGATGCATTGTATCAGTTTTAATCAAAATTATTATAATGAGGTTGGAATAATAATATTTTGGATAAAAATATGAAGTTAGGTGTTCTTTATTATATTTTGTCATTTTACTTCTATTTTTCTATCAAATTTAATTATTTTATTCTTATTTGCCCACCAACACACTCACATTTAAGCAGACATATAATCATTTCAGTAAAAAATTGTTATATTAAAAAAAATGATAAAATTAAGCAAACCGAATAAAATAAAATATATTTGTTATATTTTTTAAACAGCCACATGAATTCTAATTTTTAGAAATTATTAAAAAAAATCTAAAAATTTGAACAAGCCCGACCCATTTCGGACATCCATATCCGTTCCTTTTATAAACTCCTAAACCGCCTCTCCTACAACGACCTTTCAGATTCAGACGAGACGCGGTGTATCGCGGGCTAATCATCTCCTAAAGCGCGAGTAAAAGAAGAGGACGCGATGACGACGGCGGCGCGTCCGACGTGGGCGCCGGCGAAGGGAGGGAACGAGCAGGGTGGCACCCGGATCTTCGGTCCCTCGCAGAAGTACTCCTCCCGTGACCTTGCCTCCCACACCTCCCTCAAGCCCAGGTGATTACTCTCTTTGTTCCCAAACCCTAACCGTCATCTCAAATTACGATCTCCTTTGGGGACAGCAGTTACGGGTGGAGTTAGATGCGTCGGAATTGAATCAAAATTGAAGTTTACGTTCGTTGATTTTAGAATTTTGATGGCCGAAATTTTAGGGCAAGAATGATCATTTTGCTCGCTTTTTGAAGAAGTATTATGTGAGATATTTTGTCCTGTTTCTGGTGGAGAATGAATGATGTATATATGACTGCAGGAAAGAGGGACAAGATACGCAGGATGAATTGCAGAAGAGGAACCTCCGGGAGGAGCTAGAAGATCGTGAGCGAAGGCATTTTTCCTCCAAGGACAAGTCCTATACTGGTATTCTGAATCCTGTTTCAGCATTCCAAAAGAATTTTAACCTTTCCATCGAAAAGGGAAAAAGGAAAAAAAAATGTTATGCTTCTTCTGCTGAAATATTTGCAAGATCCTTGCATTAAATCAGCCACTACAACGTTTCATCCCTGATCCTTTGATTGGTTTACAGTGATGATCATCGTTTTGTCAGTTTTCATAATTTCACTTGATTAACATTTTGGGATCACTATATTCATATATATTATTTTCTATCTTTGATATTCTTTACCTCTATTTTGCGCTTCCTTTCTATGTATCTATTTGAACACTGAAGCTCAATTTTGCACCTTGCAGAAGATAGAGACCGAAGAAAAGGGCACCTTCTCTTGGAGGGTAATCTTTGTTTAAAGCTGTCATTGGATGTTTGATGCATTTATCACTTATCAGAGTATTTTTAATGCTGAGCTTATAACCCTTAGTTGGCCTTCAGTTAGATGCCTGTGCCAAAAGAGCATCCTCTCGTTGATGATATTTTTTTTATGGTTCTTTTGTGTGTGTGTGTGTGTGTTGCAGGAACAAGGAGAGAGGCTGAAGATAGGATTGTTCCAAGGAATATTGATGCTGACGACTCTGACGTAGAGGTCAATGATGATGATGATGACACTGACAGGTAGATAGAATCATATGTGATCTGATTTGCAACTATCATTGACATTCTATATACTGCATATGAAGTTATGGGAAATAGACCTGTTTGTTTTGTGGGAAATTAGTATCAGAATCAGTCTTGGAGCTCCTAGACAAAGCTAAAACAAAGGATATTCTTGACTTCTTTTATTTTGTTTTAAAGGCTTTAGACTGAAATCATTCTGTGATAATTTCCTATTGAGATACAATCAAAGTTTCATATTGGAAATACATAAAAAAAGGTCATGAGTTTATAAGATAGAAGATATCTCCATTGATATGAGGTCTTTTAGGTAGAGTTAAAAAATAAAACTATAAGGATTTATATCAAAAGTGGACAATATCATACCATTGTGGAGATATGTTAATCCTATTGGTTCTAATAATTTGTATTAGAGTCATGGTCTAGTTGAGCCACGTGAAGATCCTCAAGAAAAACGAAGGAGATTGGGGAGGCTCGGATCATAAGAATAATGATAGGGGGACTCTTAATGATCTTTTGTTTGAAGGGAGGATTGTTGGGATACAATCAAAGTCTCACATTGGATATGAGGTCTTTTGGGTAGAGCCCAAAAATAAAACCATGAAAGCTTAAGTTCAAAATCGACAATATCATACCATCGTGGATGTATATTAACTCCGTCAGTTCTAACATTTCTATGGTCCAGTTCATATTTTTAGTGAAACTTAAAACTTCTTTGCCAAGTGAAAAATAATGGAAATTTAAATTTAATCATACTGACAATGAGATAATGCAATTCCAAAATACAAGTTAAGGAAGGCAATACAAATACTCATGGTTATCACTAGTTTTTTTAACAAAAATGAATCTCACTGTTCAACT
>NW_027432484.1:0-3614 GCF_044706935.1 Curcuma longa
CGAAAAATTTTATTCCGGACACGGATCAAAACCGGCACAGTCAAACCTCCTATGCTAGAGCACCTCTGAGGCTCCGCCGGGCTCTCGTGACTAGTCCAAAGGGATCCCTGTTGCCGCAGGATGCCTCTGGCATCGGGCGTCTGCGAGGATGTGATTGCGCGAAAGAATAGCGAACTTAGGATAATTAAATTAATAATTTCAATCAACTTCCAACTAGTATGATTGAGATAATTTAAATAGACTTAATTAAAGTCTAATAAAATTATCTCATTATATATATGTATATATAAATAGTTAATATATTTTATATTTAAAAACTATCAAACTTATATCGGCACAACATGATAGGATTCCAAAACGGATCTGACTCCGGTCTGAAGAATCGAAACTCGATATGGGTCGAGATTTTAAACCTAGCTCGAGACTCTATCATAAGCTTTTTCTAAGTCAATGAATATCGTGTGTAAGTCTTGCTTCTTTTCCCAATAGTTTTCAATAAGTTGTTTAAGGAGATGTATAACTTCTATCGTTAACCTTTTGACCATAAATCCAAATTAATTTCGGCCATCTTAATCTTCTTCCTTATCTTTTTTCTATGACTCTTTTCTAAAGTTTAATGATATGGCTCATTAACTTAATGCCCTTAATTCGTATAATTTTTATGTCTCTTTTGTTATATACAAGGGACCTAGTACTTACCCTTCAAGAATTTTCTTTATTTTCAATATCAGGTTGAATATATTTTTAAGTCATTCATACTCTGCTTCCCTAAACACTTTCATACCTCTATTAGAATATCATCCGTTCCAATTGTTTTTTTCATTTTTCATAAGTCTATTCTACTTCTAAAATTTAAATTCATTGATAAAAATTTAAATTTTTATACTACCTACTTAAATTTTCTAAATTAAGTTGTCGCCTAAACTTTCATTTAAACGTTGATGAAAATGTCATTTCTATCGCTTCTTTATTTCTTCATCCTTCACTAGTACCATATTGCTTTCATTTTTAATACATCTTATTTGGTAAGATCCTTCATTTTTTTCTCCCTCTTTAGTTATTTTATAAATATTCCTTTCCATTCTTTTGTATCAAGCTATCGATATAAACATTCGAAAGCTTTATTTTTTACTTCACTCACTACTTTCTTGGCCACTTTTGGTTGCTACATAATTTTTTAGCTTTTCTTTGTTTTTATAAGTGTACAGTAATTTATACATTGTTGATTTTTCTGTTACTTTCTCCTCTACTTCCTCATTCCACCACTAAGATGCTTTATTTGGTGGTGCTCATCCTCTTGACTTACTTAATACACTCTTGACCACTGATTTCAAATTTGATGTCATCTTATTACACGTCGTTTCGAGTCATCATGTAGTTCTCCTAATACTAGTATTCCTACCCTCTCTTAAAAGATATTTTACTTTTTATCCTTTAAGTTTCACTACTTGATCATAGAAGTCATGCACATTTTCTTTCTACTGACACTATACTTGAGATGCATATCTAATATCACTAACCTATGTTGAGTGATCAAGGCATAACCCTTTCAATCTTTATTCCTAACCATAAAAAAATCAATTTGCAACTTATTACTCCCACTTTTTGACAACTCGACAGCTTGGCCACTCCATAGCTCGGCCATTCGATAGCGCGACCACTCGACAACTCGGCCACTTGGCAACTCTGTCACTCGATAGCTCGGTAGCTTGGCCACTCGGCAACTCGACCATCCAAGTCTCTCGGCCACTCAGCCACTCATTTAAGTCTCTTGGCCACTCAATCACTCATCCAAGTCTTTCGGCTACTCAATTACTCATCCAAATCTCTCGACCACTCAGCAACCTAGTATCTCAGCAACTCAACCTCCCGACATTTTAATCTGATTCGGAGACTACATAGACTCCTGAAACATGCAACAGTCAAAATGTATAAAATGGGTGCAATTACTAGATTGTCAAACCTGACCCCCCAAGCACTCTCATATCTGCACAGAATGTCAAACGGAAGCAGGAATATTCAGTGATTATCGCAGAATAACCAACACGGTTACGGAGTTGTCAGACCTGGTCCCCTTTGATGCCCCTTTCTTCTACACATAAGAAACGGAAGCGATCAACACCCATCAGATTTGGTCTCCTCATACACTTCCATAATAATACTGCTCTAGCCGACGTGAGATGCCCTCTCGACGGCTATATAAATCCTAAACAAGATTTTCTCAAGGACTCTTCTTCTTCTTCTTGGCTGGTTGGTTCGACTTTTTGAACTCTTCTTCTTCGACATTTTCATTTTTTCTTCCACAGAATACTAACTTGAGCGTCGGAGTAGTCTGCCAAGACTCCCCGACACCAATCTAAATTCTTCTTGAAGTGTGTTTCAGATCCTCATTATCTCCCGCGTCCTAGCTCATCCAGGAGGTCGCACACGTCAAACTATTCGTTGACTGGTGACTTGACCATCCGCGGTCCTCATCGTCTTCCGCATCTAGCTCATCCATGAGGCCGCACACATCGAGTTGTCAACAAGGACGATCCATATTATTAAACATAGCATCATTAACTGCAATCTAATCAATTCAAGTGGCATTTGTAAGATTTAATACTGTTTAAGTACATTCACCAACTCATCTAGTAGGCAATCCGTTTCCCGTTTCGTTCAAAAATCAAAACGTCTTGCGATATAAATTATTGGTATAAAAATAAAAAAGGTTGAGTGAAAAAATCAATCAAATAACAGAAAGACTCTCTTGTTATCCTATAAAAATGAATAAAACTTCTCTAAACACATCGAAAGGCCTACCTGCTTGCTTCTTCTCGACGGGAGTCCCGCTGCGCTGCAGGATCTCCAGCTCGACGAGTCCGAGCGACATCAACCCCAGAGTAAGCCCGGACATGATCCCCGCAAATAGAACGAGAAAGCACGAGATCCCTGCGTACGCATACCACACAAGCGATCCGAAGGGGATGTCTTCCCCCTTCAGCAGCACAGCCCCATCATTCCCCGCCGGCGCGGCCATCGCCGTCAGCATCCTCGCTACCACCACCGCATTAAGCCCGTGCATCGTCGCCATGCCTCGCGATCCCACTCTCCTTTCGCTCACCGATCCCCGGAGCAGCCCGCGACGAGGGCTCGGCAACGAGGCAACGAGAAATGCGCGTCGCCAAACACGGATCGGGAAGGAAGACCGAAAAATTTTCTTTCCTGAAATATACGACGACGAGACACCAATCAGGCTTTTTTATATCGATCTACAAAATAAAGCCGCGTTAATGAAACTAACTGCAGAGACCCAATCAGAAGGCGACTTTTCGAGCGTGCGTGTTTTTCCAGCGACAGCGATTATGAGACCAGTACGAGACGTTAAGCTGACCCAGAACGGTTTCGAGAAAGTGGGCCCGGTTAAGGAAATTCGAACGGTGAGATGAAAGGGGCCTGGAGATTGGACAGGGATGATAAATTGAGAGTTTATAGGAATTATTTTTATATTAGAAAGGTCTGCCGGCTCATTGATTTGAATATTCTGGCCCTTTATCGAAATTAATTTTATAAAAAGGATATTTTTTTAGGAATATTTCGATAAAAATTACGCTAGTTTATGAAAGGGGAAACAA
>NW_027432485.1:0-6593 GCF_044706935.1 Curcuma longa
CATTTTCTTTTCATCCAATGCTTGATAATTCTTTAGGAACAACAAATTAGCATACCTATAAAACGAGATGGACCGTCGGATCTCCTTGCGCGCGCAGTGGAATCAGACGATCGAGTCTCATTTCTCCAATTTTAAATTAAAAATTATAAGTTTAATTAGTTGCACTGCCAATGCAGTCACTTGCTAGCTGTCAAAGTATTCCTCCTATCTGACAGTTTTAATTTATTGTCGTCGTGACAGCTTTAACTTATTGTCGTCGCGTCTGTGTATGGACAAATAATTATCATATGACATCACCTAACTCACCTACCTTTTAAAAACTGACATTCAATGTTGGCTGACACCATACAGGCATACACCCTAAAATGCAATGCAACCCAAACTTGGCTAATTTCATCATCTGCAAGGACCGTGTCCCTATTTGATAACTTTCCGTCTCTGTCCTGCCCGCCTAACTGCGCCGATACCTCACATTTGTTACGCACCACTTTTTTTTTTTTTAAGACGTGAGATAATTAATACGATGTATATATATTAATTTATACAAAATTTATTTAGTGTTTATAAATTAATATTATTTTATGTAAATAATATGTTTATAAATTGGTAAAAAAAATTTAATGCGATAAGAAAAAAAGATAAAATTTAAAATACTGTTTTAAAACATTAATTCAACTTTGATAAATGATATTACTATTTGTTCATTAACATTTAATTTAATAAAGAAGATATTTATATATAGTGCACAGATATTTAATTTGAGAAATTATTAAAGTAAATAGATTTAAATTTATATTTTTTATAAAAAATAAATCTTAAATATAGGTTCAGGAGCTCTGATATACTGCGCGACCCCGTGCGTGACATAGCCGACCCCCACCCCGACCTCCCTTGTCGCACCGTTCGACCACCGTCTATCGCTAGATCGGGCTCGATCGGCGCGCCACTCGCCGGCGCGTCAACCGGCGTCGGATTCCAATTGGATGGTGGCCAGAATCCGGCGTAATTTGGCCAGAAATGCGCCGCCAATGGTACGCGTGGTTTCCGGCTAAATTGCGGTCGGAGATCGGCCTGAAAGGACCGGCGTGCGTGCCACTGTCAGTGCGTTTCCAGCCAAATTGCGCCGGATTTCGGCCACAATCCGGTCGGAATTCGACGTCGATCGACGTGCTGGCGAGTGACGCGCCAATACCCAGTCTGACGATCGGTGGTGGTTGGACGGCGCGGCGGCAGCGGTGGGGGTCGGGCACAAAGCACTATGCATTCCCACAATTGGATGGCCAGATCTGCGCGATCACGCGTGATCAACGGTGGATCAACCTGCGCGCACGAGAGAGGCACGCAGAATATTAATCTCGATACGTTCAGTTCAACTATATATATATTCTTTCTCTATGTGATTGTAGTATTTTAAACTGGGATTGCAATGGGTAATTAGTTTAATAGCATCAAAAAATCTAATATATATTAAATAATCATACATAATTAGTTTTAGCCGACCCCACTTAGTGGGATAAGGCTTGGTTGTTGTTGTTGTTGTTGCATACATAATTAGTTTAATCACATAGGCCATGCTTTGCCTAGATTCGCATAATTAATTTGTTCACAAAAGCTTTTACAATGTCCCATTTGCGTGCTAGGTGCTTGCTATTTTCTACCATCGTTTCAGTAGTCCGTCGATCAAGTAAATTAAACCTTTGTGTATATATATAATCTACTTGGCCCACATTCAAACTGCCATGGCTTGCTGGGAACTGCACCATTTGCATTAGTCAGGACAATCATGGTTGGCTCAACACCAATTGTAGAGTTCCAGTTACGAGTTATAGTAAAGAGGGAAGAATAGGAGAAAGGGTAATTGATGCAATGTGTTTCAAATTTCAAATTTCAAATTTCAAATTAAAATAGTCCAATTAAAAGTTTGACTAAGGTATCGTGCGTGCACGTGAATTGAAATTCAAATGAGGGTGAGTCTCTTCATTGGCTTTAATGCTAAGTATACTCTTCTGCAACTGGAATTGACAGGTGGTTGTGTCAGTCAGTACTTTTGTCGAAATGTATAAACATATTAATCAATCAAAGTGATTAACTTTTATAAACTAAACTTTCCCTTCCCACCGCTGATGCTTTCCTTCCCTTTCCCCTCCGTAGCACCAAGGTTTATTCACTCTCTACAACATCGTCTTCTTTCTTTCATATCCCAGATCTGATTCAGAGGGATCGCAAGAAGCGATCGATCGAGCGATGGCTTCCTCGGAGTCCTTCGTTGGGTTAAAGCGCGCGACGGCGTTTGTGGCATCGGCCTCCAACAAGTCACCGGCCTCCGCTGTCCTTTCTCCTCCTCCTTCATCGCTCAAATCTCTATTCGCCGCCGGAGTTACCTCCCTCACAAGAGGCTCGGTGAGTCCTTTCAACCTTCCTCTGCTTCTCTAATGTCACTTGGAGAGAAAATGCGAACTTGCCCTCTCCGATCGCGTGATTCATTCATTTTTTAGATGGAAGAGGTAGAGGAAGCCTTCCAAATAGATTAAAATTTGAAGACCGAACAAATATGGGAGCAATAGAGATCTGTTCTCTCCTTTTCTCAAACTCAATAGTAGTGAATTGCAGTAGATTTCTCTTTATTTTTTTTTCCATTTTAATAAAAGGTGAAATTAGTATGCGTACGTAGCATTCGGATAGTACTGACCCTGACCCTGACCCTGACCCTGACCCTGACCCTTCATTATCCAAGCTGAAACTGTATGTAAATTTGCATGTTAACTTGCATATATATAGATAAGAACATACAAGAGATGCAATACTATGATAGTTTAGTACAACTAATAGTATTAAGTGTATTCGAAAGGAAACATAAAACTAGGCTCTTGACTGTGATGGGAGTTATTTTTTGCCCACGAATAATTCAAGGATGAACTCATTGCTTGGCAGTAGGACCTTCATATTCAGATTGCTCGCTAATCTCATTGCGGAATATTTCTCCAAAAATCATTTCTGCTTTTGTGCCTTATTATTTATCTTTTATTAAACTTCATTCATACTTTGCATTGCAACTTTATGGTTGTTTTTACTATAATATATTTCTTTTCCACCTTTTGATGTTTTTCCTATGTACATTGATAATTAACATTGTAGCATTACCTATATACTCATTAGACATACTTGAACTATATTATCTAAATTCTTATGATGCATTTTGGTTTGATCTCTGACAAAAATCTGCAAAGAACTTTCTTATAAGAAACATAATAATCATATATATTGGTTCACTACAGCTTCTTTTGGCTTCCTTTCCATATAGATCACGTTGAGGAAAGCTATATCTATGTAATTGGTTGCTGCTAGGCTCCTTAGGTTTTAGGAATTCTAATGAGCCAAATTTACTTCAACCTCAACCTCATGCAGATCCTTTTTAGTTCTTTGTGTTATATTAAAGTTTGATTGAAAAGTTTTAAAATCTAAAAAGAAATATTTATATTTTTATCGCTTGTGGAAATGAGTTAATCAAATAAAAATAGAAACAAATTAACTTTCGTCACTAAAGTTACGTCAGCGATCAAAAAAAGAGTGACAAAAAAAAAATCTGTCGCTAATCGATCATTAATATGGATTAATCAGATTAGCGATGAAATATTCCGTCGTTATTTTGCGACGGAATTATAAATTTTTGTCGCTAAACATATGAAGGAAATTAAAATCTGCTTGGATTTTAACGACGGATATTTATTTCCGTCGCTATAAATTGTCATCGCTAAATGTTAGGTTAGCGATGGAAAATATTTTCCGTCGCAAAAAAATAGCGATGAAACTTTAAAATTCGTCGCTAAATAGCGACGGAACCTTAATTCCGTCGCTAAAATTACATTTGCGACCAAAGTGACGAAATATTCCGTCGCTAATATCAATTTTTTTAGTGAATAAAACAAAATAATAAATTAAATAACATTAATCATTTAATGATCGATCTTTTTATTATTCTATTCTTTACTAACCAAAATTATCTTTCTTTTCTATTTTTACACGAATATATTATATTTGGACATTATATATATATATATATATATATATATATATATATATATATATATACACGAATTTTCTTTGCTGGGCGACGGTTTCCTACGCGACCCGTATGCGACACCCCGACCCCCAGTCACTGTTGCCCTTGCCGCGTCGCCGTCCGGCCACCGTCGGCCGCTGGACCGGGCCCGATTGACGGCCAACTCGCTGGCGCACCGGCCGGCACCGGATTTCGGCCGGATTGAGGTTGGAATCCGTCCGAATTTGGTCGAAAATCGCCGCTAGTGACACGCGGCCACTGTGGGCTAAATCGCGGCTAGTGACCGGTTGAGGAAGGATCGTCGGCCGCTGCTGGTCCTTCCTCGATCAGTCTTCGGCCATGATTTGACCGGAAATCGGTCGCGATTTGGTCGGGAATTGGTCGCGATTTGGCCCACAGTGGCCGCGTGCCACTGGCGGCGATTTTCGGCCTTCGGCTGGATTCCGGCCACAATCCGACCGGAATCCGGTGCCAGTCGGTGCGCCGGTGAGTTAGCCGTTGGTTGGGCCCGGTCCGGTGGCCGGACGGCGACGCGGCGACGGCTGGTCGGCGGAAGAAAACACTGTGCATTTCCAATTTTGGGACGGTCAGATTTTCACGATCACGGTGTCGTGGACGTGCGCGTAGGAAACCATCACGCAGTAGATCAAAATATATATATATATATATATATATATATATATATATATATATATATATATATATATATATATATTACATGAATTATAAATATTATATATTAACGAGCCAAGCATAAGAGGCATCTAAACATATACTTGCCTCGTGAGTTACTATATAGTATGAAGGAGTTGCTAGCTAGAATCTACAAAATCTGAAGCTTGAGGCATGAAGGAGTTGTGTGTTGGTTTATGAAGCATGATCTAGTTATTGAAAGCTTGAAGGAGTTTCTGGAAGAAAACAAGAAGTGATGAAAGACGACAACACAGAGGGATATTTTAGTATTTGTAAATTGAACATCTCTTAGTTCTTTGTCAACGGATTCTTAGTCATTTTGCCTTCTTTTGCTATAGGAGTTGAAAAATACCAATCTTTTGAAAACCTTATGACATCAACAAAAATCTAGCATAATACATGCTAAATGGAGTAACCCATGTTGTACTCTTTTCGTTGAATGACATAACGAGCAGGGGGAGCAATACCTTGAGCAAGGTTAGAAAAAAGATTAGAAGACTCCAATACATTAATATCATTGTTAGATCCGGGTAAACCGAAATATGCATGTCATATCCAAAGATCATAATCAACTACAACTTCTAGAATAATTGTTGGCTTTCCACTACGATCAGAATATTGCCAGCCCATGCTATTGGACAATTTTTCCACCTCCAATGCATGCAATCTAGACTACCCAACATACCAGGAAAACCACGCCGCTCACCAATATCAAGAAGTCTGGCAATATCATTAACATTGGGTGATCGGAGGTATTGTCCTCCAAATACTTCAACAACAGCACGACAAAATCTTTTCACAGTTTCTATGGCAGTTGATTCTCCTTTTTGATGTACTTATCAGTAGCGTCTGTCGGTACACCATATGCCAATATTCGAAATGCAACTGTCATTTTTTGTAAACCTGATAAACCAAGTTTTCCAACTCCATCTCTTTTCTGCACAAAATAATTATCATGATTACTAATCGCATTAAAAATATGCATAAATAAATTTCTTCCCATTCAAAATCTTCTTCGAAACATTACAGCATTAGATATAGGATTTTTGGCAAAGTAATCATTGAATAAATTACAATCAACAGCTTCTCTATTGTGATTGATCACTATGTGACCAGGAATAGATCCTCGATGTTTGCCTTTGTTGCTTTCTTCACTCAGATGATTCAAAATGATTTGATTGTTACGACAAACAGCTTGAGTGATAATAAGCCTTCTGTGTGCTTCAAATATTTCATCCTTCAGAGCTTGAGGATGATAAATTTGACATACCTTCATATCTAGCATTCATTTTTTGAGATGAAGATTGTGGTTGAATTGTTTTCAGTTATGGTATGTATTTATAATGCATAATGCACACAACAATATTATTTTTGCAAACGACGAGACATCACAATGCACACACCATTATCATTTTTTCAGATGTGACATCACAATGCACACACAATATTATTATTTTTGCAGGCGATGAGACATTACAATGCATACACCATTATCATTATTTTAGGAGATGGGGCATCACATTAATGCACACAACATTATTATTTTTGCAGACGACGGGACATCACGTTGCACATACCATTATCATTATTTTAGGAGATGGGACATTACCATACACACATAACATTATTATTTTTGTAGACGACGGGACATCACAATGCACACACAATTGTTATTATTTCAAAAGATGGAACATCACAATGCATACACAACATTATTATTTTTGCAGGCGATGAGACATCACAATGCACACACCATTATCATTATTTCAGAATACGGGGCATCACAATGCACACACAATATTATTATTTTGGAGGCGATGAGACATCACAATACGCACAC
>NW_027432486.1:0-1446 GCF_044706935.1 Curcuma longa
TCCCTTCTCCGACGAATCCCTCTTCTCCGACCATGCCTGTGTTTCCGGCTGTCTCCGGCGACGAACCTAGCCCTAATCGTGCCTTGCTCCGCTTTTCCCCTGCTCTACACGCACCGCGGTGTCCTGCGTAAGCTTCTCCTTCGTCTGCTTTGGTGAGCGGCAATCAACCCTAACCTTCCTAGTCTCCATTTTTTCTTTGCTTCCTTAGGCCTCCAGTTTAACCCTAGTTGACTGTTTATCATTTCTACAGCACTCCTATTGCTTGGACTCCTTCACAGCCATGGCACCAAAGTATATCCCCTTTTTCTATATTTTTTTAATTCATATCATATTGTTGTCACTAATCCTTTGTATTATTGTTGCATTCATGTAGAAGTAAGTCTAGGCGTTTAGAGGCTCGTCAGAGTCCCTCTAGGGCCTCGTCCAAGGGGAAGGGCCCTACCGACCAACCTAGCACTTTCAAAATCATACCTGCTAGATTTTTGCGTGAACGATTCTTCCATGATTATTGTCCTGACATTATGGAGATTATCGCTCATTACCAGTTGATCACCATCCTATTATGTACCACCTCCATTAACTTAGACCTGGTGGCGAAATTCTTTGACAACCTTTGTTGTGTGAGTGAGGAGCCACTTCTCTACAGAACCCGAGTGGCGAAGCGTAATCTTGATTTTTCTCCATCCATTTGGCGTACTTTTCTAGGTTGTCGTTCGGCTGACAACTCATTTGTGTGTTATCCAATTCTTCACGAGCCACTTTCTGCTCCATTTGACCAGCTTACTATTGATGTCATGTTTGATCATTTCTTTCACCGAGCCCGACCACTGCATAAAAAGTTATTCTCTGCCCAAGGTCTTTCAGCTCCTGATAATATTCTGTATAAAGTCATTGTCGGTTGTCTCCTCCCTCTTGTCACTCGTGGTCAGGTCTATGTGAGGCTGAGTCATCTCTTTCTCATGTATACCCTTCACCAGAGATTGGAGGTTGATATAGACCTCCAGATGTTTCATTGCATTGTCCACTACACCATGCCTATCCAGAAAAAGATCCACATGCCTTTCCCCCACCTTATTACAGCATGGCTTGCATCCTTAGGCATTGATGTGGCTAGGGACAGGGCCAACATCAAGCCTCTCACAGATTACGACGGCCTTGGCCTGAGAAACTTCTCCCCAGCTGGGATGAAGAAGGGCTATCGTACCATGGAGTGGGAGGACGTCCACGATTATCACCTCGATGAGCTTGGCGGTGATAAGGTTGAGGGGGCAGAGGGAGCAGCGACAGCTGAGGGAGCAGAGGAAGTCTGGGGGCTGAGGAGGCACCAACTTTGCCAGCTTCAGATGGATCTGATGACGATGAGTCTGAGGAGGGTATGAGCGACTACCTGGATCGAGCTTTTGAGTCTGTGGATACTAGGATTGAGGAGCTATGCATCGAGATTTC
>NW_027432487.1:0-8822 GCF_044706935.1 Curcuma longa
ATCATCTCATTCTAATATCTGAATTAAAAATTATGATTTTTAGAAATTTGCTCTAAATTATGATCTTTCATATTGAAGCCGTGGTTGAAGATCATGGTGTTCTTTTTTTAATTCCGGACGAATAAATTCATTAATTCTATTTTGTGTTGTTAATCCCTGTCAATCAAAGCATAATATATATATTAATTATATTATTATCGATCAAAGAGCTAGAGCATGCATAAATTAAGTTAAGAAGGTCATGAGCTTTATGGATTTTCTCTCACGTTTGGGGTTCTGCTAGAATTTAGCATGAGCCAAGCCACTCGATCGATGCATGTGGAGTGGAAAAGCAGGCCCGATCGAAAAGATTGATCAGATCAATGCATGCACTTGGAGGATCTGGAGACTGGAGACCTTGGGTGCATGCTTCAATGTAAAGCAGCTTAGTGACGATCGATGTCGACGCGTACGCTCAGTTAATTTGGACCATGGAGATCGATGGCGTCCATGCCGGGGAAAAGCAGGGCCGACCGAAAAGATTGATCAGATCATTGCACTTGGAGGATCTGGAGATCAAGAAGGAACTAAAGCAGCTCAGTTAGGAAAAATATTATAAAATTAAATTTTAAATAGGAAAAATAAAAATATTCTTAATTATTATAATCATTAAAAGGTCCATTTTTAAAAATAAAATAAAATAAAGCCCCTAATTAAAATAATTTTAATCAAATTTTAATAATTTTAATCAATTTAATAAAAAAATATTTTGTATATAATTAATATTGCTAATTAACCAAGTTAAACTAAAATTTTTGATTTATTTTAATATGTAATAATAGTTATTTCTTATATAGGGTGCATGGTAAATAAATCAAATTTTATGATGTTTAAATTTATTTAATAAAATAATCAAACTGAGTCCAACCTAAAATAAATTAAACTGTTGATAAGATATTAAGTTGAGTAAAATATTATGATGTTCATGTTTTTTTAATCTATTTTAAAAGTATAATAAAATTTTATTAAATATTTCAATGAGATAAAAAAAATACTAAATTTTCATTTCAATTGTGTTAGCCATATTGGAAGATACTTGGAAAAAAGACTCCTCAGATGCTAATATATCAATGAACTGCTCCTTGCTTGTGCGCCTTCTCAGTATTTCCAATCCCGTATGCTTAAATTTCTTCATCTTCTTCCGATTTGAGAGAAATCGTTCGAATCTCGTCTCCGGCATTGTCATTTGTAAATTAATCAGTTCCAATCCTGTTGAGCCATGGAGCAAGTGATTGTTTTCATTGGTGTTCTCTATATGCGTAGAATCTGCCCATATGTCAAACTCGGTATTGCAGTTATTGCACTTCTTCATCAACTCGGTCAATATCGTAGTCGACAACGGATCTTTCAAATTGAAATGGAGGTTGAAGATCATGTCGTCCTCTTGATCTTTCAGACGTCTACATTCATCAATTCTTGCAACTAATATCTGTCGATCAAAGTATAAATTATGTTAAGATTATGCATGCATAAAAATTAAAGAACATCAGTTTTATCGATCGATCTCCTCTCACCTTTTGGGCTCCTATCACGTTTTGGGCTGTGCTAGAATTTAGCATGAGGCAAAAGAATCCCTTTAGGAAAGGGGCTCTGAAAAGATTCTTCAATGCAACTGAAGGATCTTTCCACTGCATGAAGGCGAGAAGTAACGATGCGGTCCGGACCTTGGGCGCTTCGATGCATGCGAAGCTTATTGACGACGTTGACAACGAGGGACTCGAGCTTTGGGCCGCAGACATTGATGGTGCGGATGTAGGGGATCGTGTAGAGGACTAGATGCTTGAGGGAGGCGGAGTGGATGCTGAATTTGTCTTTGCCGGGATTGAGACCGCAGCAACGGACGAGTTGCAGAGTCTCGAGAAAAGGGCAGGAGGCGAAGAGGTTGCGCAGGAAATCATCGTGAAGGACACAAAATTCTATTTTGATGGAGGTGAGGAAGGCGCAGCCCAAGGGTGAGGAGGGGCGGTGATAGAAGTGTTTACACAAATAAATCCTGCGCAAGCAGAGAATCCGCAGGGACGTGATGCTGAAGAAGCCGGAATCCTCGCCGATGAGCTTTAACCCGCCATGTTTCCAGTAGTGGGAGGTTTCGAGGATGAGGTCTTGCACGCCCGCCTCGACTAAGCCCTCGATGAGCAGCTGGTCGAGACGGTTGGGAAAATCGGCGTCGTCGTGGAAGACGATGTGGCATTGGCGGATCAGGGCACGGGGGAAGGTGAACTCTTGGTGGACGTCGACGCCATCAGATCTAGAGGGGCTCCCTACTTCGAGGCGGAAGGTGTCGAGTCGGGGGATGGAGGGGAGGAGGTCCCGGAAGCGGGAGCAGACGGCGGAGAGGGCGACGCGGTGCTTGATGGATAGGAAATTAGATTGGATGAAGATGAGGAGGTCTTCGGAGAGGGAAGTAAGACGGTCCTCCGATGCGCTTTCCTGCTCACACCGGTTCGTCATCAGGGCGTGGCGTCGGGATGGAAGGAATTGCCTCTGCTGCCTTCTCACTATTTATATCTGTGGGAGGTTGCGATTTAAACGCGGTATCCATGGCGGTTCTAGTTAAGAAAATAACAGATGATATAAAATATATATAATTTTGTTTACTAACCTAATAAATATGATACAGATTATATTAAATATTTGAAATAGTAATCAAGAATAAATCTTACGAAAAAAATCTTATGAATAGAAAAGAATTCTATTATATACTTTTTGTAAATTTCTATGGATAAGAACAAGGTTTAGTAAGATCAAATTTATTTACTTCGATATTCTATCACATGAATAAAATATATTTATAAAAAAATATTTATTAAAAACTCATTTACATATCAAATGGATTGCTAAGACGCGATTAATCATGAATGGTATATATTTATATAATATAATAAATAAAAAATTATAAAATTAAAATTTCTTAATTTTAATTTAATATATTTAATTTAAAAAATTAGAACAAAATTTATTATTAATCAAATAAACTCGTCCAAGGACTCTATCTTAAAGTTCTAGAAACTAATGGTTTATCATACTGTTTTAAGTACCAACCAAAAGTTCATAAAAAATATTAAATATTATTAAATAAAAAATATTATTAAACATTAAACATATTATAATTATTTACAATTATATAATTATATATATATAGTATAGGACTTTATCTTGTTTGTTTTATATGATATGATCATTGTTCCGGCTAGATCCCGGTGACAATCAAGACACCAGTCAATATTATGTCACCTCAACCGTCTCCCACCTTCCTACAAGCCTGTAACTGCGAAGAAGACTTGAAAAGAGAGTTAAATGGGTGTTGGGGATTCCTGGCAGGCCACTCCGACGTTCAAGTCAGTAGGTTTTCCCCAGTGAGGAAGAAGAAGAAATGAGTAATAACAGTAGATGCAGAAATTCGGATAGAGAGAGAGAGAGTTCCTTTTCTTCATACCTAAAGGGGGTTTTTATACTTGTGAGGAGGTAGCCACGTATTTCCTCTAAAGTGAATTATTGTTAGTCATCAGGCAGACCAATTCTACAGATTATTGTCATGTGTCCACTTAAGATGACATCTAGGGGACAGGACTTGCCACCTCGTAATCACTTTCTGTTTTAGTCATGCGGTCTACTTTTATCCTTTTACTATGAGGAAGAGCAAGCGAGGATCTAGGGCACCAGTTTTGACAACCTAGTAACCACCCTTACCTTTCCAATTCGAATTGCACGTGTTGTTGTCGTTTATCTCCAGGAATAAGAAGTGGCGTTTCTGGGTTAATTCGGGGATCGATTAGGCAACTGACTCATCTGAGCCAGAGGAGTGGCTGGGGATCGGTTGAGCAGAGGTTGATCCTTTATGATTGGTGAGTGGACAGTAGCGTCAGGCAAACACTGGGCATGCTGAGCCAAGATGACTTTAGATCCATAAGTGCCAATACTGTAGGGTTGGTATAACACCGAGTCCTAGAATGACGGGATCATAAGGCAATAGAAACTGAACCCTGATCATAGAGGCTGCTGAACCACATCAGGAGCTGAGCCCCGAATATAGAGATTGCTGAACCATTCAGGGAACTGGGCCCTAAATATAGAGGATGTGGAACCATGCAGGGTACTGAGCGCCGAATATGGAGACTGCTGAACCATTCAGGGAGCTGAGCCCTGAATATAGAGGCTGCGGAATCGTGCAGGGAGCTGAGCCCTGAATATAGAGGCTGCGGAACCGTGCAAGGAGCTGAGCCCTGAATGTAGAGGCATCAGAACCATGCAGAGAGCTGAACCTTAAATATGAAGACTGCTGAACCATTCAGAGAGCTGAGCCCTAAATATAGAGGCTGCGGAATCGTGCAGGGAGCTGAACCCTGAATATGAAGACTGTTGAACCATTCAAGGAGCTGAGCCCCGAATATAGAGGCTGCGGAACCTTGCAGGGAGCTGAACCCTGAATATGAAGACTGCTGAACCATTCAGGGAACTAAGCCATGGAGGACAAGTTAATTGGATCTGACTGAACCCTTGTGAACCGGTATCTATAAACCGAGTTTAAACAGGAAAAAAGGATGAAATTGACCTAATGTCTGAATCAACAAAGACTAGGCTTATAATCTTGCGTTGCAACGTCGTATCTATTGTTGACTAACCTGAGACTGGGCTTATAATCTTGCTTTGCCACGTCGTATCTATTGTTGACTAACCTGAGACTTTTATTACCACGTAGGACCGAGGGATGTTCACCGGATCAATCATCATGAATTTTTTTATATATGATTATATGGTATATGGATTTTTTTTTGTTTTTTGTTTTACTTTAGTTAGACAATTTTTCCATCAATTTCATTAAAAAGTTCAAGTATAAATAAATGAAATATTTTAATTTCGTCAATCCGTATTTTACATGAATTTACTAACATATATTTCTAATAATTTTTATTTGAGAAAATTAAGCTAGTTATGTGATTACTATAACTGGTCACTATATTACCTTTAATTTAATTTATTTTTAGAATAAATTAAATTAAATTAATAATATTAAAATTAATAATATTAATGATATAAATTGATAATATATAAAAATTAATATAATTTATTTATATTTTTTAAATTTTAAAAAAATTTATATATTTTTAATAAAATAATTATTTCAATAAAAATAATTTATTAAATTAATAAGTATTATTCATTAATTTTATTTCTGAAATTTTAAAATAAATATATATATTTTATTAAAATAATTATTTTAATAAAATAAGCATTAAATTAATAAATAAAATTTTTTAATTTTATTTTAATAAAATAATTCATTAAATTAATAAATGTAATTCATTAATTTTATTTTTAAAATTTAAAATAAATTTTTATATATTTTAAAAAAATAATTCATTAATATATTTATTTTAATAAAAAAACTTATTAAATTAATAAATATAATTCATTAATTTTTTATTTTTAAATTTAAAATAAATTGTCTCAATTTATAAGTATTTAAATTAAAATTTATTAAATTAATTAACTCGATTTCAATTAGGTTTGCTAGTACATTTCAATTAACTCAATTTTAAAATTATATTATTTGGGAATAGATTATAACCTGAATCAAATAAGGTTATTATTGATAGTCTTGGATAGATAACTGAGGTTATCAACGATAATTCCCAATCAAATGCCCCTTATGTTATAAGATAGAAAGAAATAGAATTTTGACAATTCTCCTATTTTATTACCATACCATAATTTTAGAATTTTTCTAAGACTGATGATGGAACTTATAAAATTAGTAACAAAAATCCGCTACTCTTTAGTATCATCTCCATATAGACAAAAACAAGGCCTACTTATTATGAACCTCTCTTTTTTAATACCTTTGAAAAGTAAAAAATCTCTTACAACACATTCTTACGAGAACACAATAAATAATACAAATGAAATTGAAATTGATTTAACTTATTTAATGGGACAAATTAATCCAACGGACGTAACCTAAATGGATGGCTTTATTCACATCATTGCGATAACATCCAATAGGGTTGCAATGGTGGTAGATCAACGCCTACCCACGTGGGCTCTTGTAGTAAAAGGCAATGGGGAACGCAATCAAAGGATACTGGGCATCTGGATTGGCCGTCGTATGTACTTTCCGATTTATTTTGGTGGTCGGTGGGAAACTTCCGTGGGATCGGACTGGCCACCCCCAAGGATTGAGTCCATAAGACTGACTGAGATTTATCATTTTTTTTTTGTTATAGTAAAAGGCGTCGGATGGAAGAATATCTAACGCATGTTCCCGTTATTTATTGTCGTAGCCATCTCGAAGTGGTTTAGACACTGTAGTTCTAAAAACAAAGGATGATAAAGTATTTATTATTTATAAAATCAAAAAACTCTAGTTTATAAATATAAATATATATATATATATATATATATATATATAAAGCATAAAAAATATTTTTAAAATGATATTATTTGGTTTTCTAGATTTCGGCAAAAACCAAAGGCGTATCATAGTTTAGTTTTTATCAATTTCAATCCTAAATTAAAATATAAAAAATAATTTTTCTTATTTAAATCAAACTAAATTGAACAGAACTGATAGATAAAAAAATAAAAATAATTATTTCATCGAAAAATTTCATACAAAAGTGATGATGTGTCTTAAAAATTTAATTTTTTAAAAAATTATATCATTAAACTAATAACGATGTACTAAATTTATCTATATTTTTAAATTATAGAGCTTTTATAAAAAAATATTTTTTAAAAAATCAAAGAAGGTTTAAAAAATAATAAAATTAAAAGAACATTAATAAAAGTAAAAAAATAAAATTTATTTTTATTTTTTAAATTTTCTATCTTTTTTGAATAGCTAATTATAAAAAAATGAAATAAAATTTAAAATAATTTTCATACTGTTTTAATTTAAGTATCACCACTTTCCTACAAAAAAAAAATACAGTTCTTTTGCGACAACTTTTGTGATAAAAAAATAAAAAATTTTCGTCGCAAAATAGTTTTGCGACGAAAATTTTTTCGTTGCCAAAAGTCCGTCGCAACGTGTGGCGACGAAAAATTAAAAATTCATTGCAAATATTGTGATGAAATTTCAATTCGTCGCAAATATTTGCGACGAAACTTGTTTTTCGTCCCAAAATTTGGCGACAAAAATGGTTTTTCGTCGCCAATTTTGCTATGAAAATATTATTTCGTCGCTAAATTTTGGGACAAAAAATCAATTTCGTCGCCAACGTGGACGGGTAATTAAAATGAGATGTCTAGGGAAAATTGGCGATGAATCAGGATTTTCGTCGCCAATTTGGCGATGAATCAGGGTTTTCATTGCAAATTTGGCGACGAAATCCTTGTTTTCATCGCAAATTGGCGATGAAATCCATGTTTTCGTCGCAAATTTGTGATAAAATTTCTGTTTCGTCGCTAATTTGTGATGAAATCTACGTTTTCATCGTCAATTTACGACGAAAACTTAGATTTCATCGCCAATTTGCGATGAAAACTCTGTTTCGTCGCTAATATTACGATACAACAGTATAATTTCGATATATTTGCGATGAAACCACTATTCGTCGCAAATCAAAAAATATTCACAGATTCAATCTGTTTCTTCGAAATTTGAATCATGTTTACAATAACAACATACGATACACATCACATTCATCCACAAACACATCCTACTCACATATTAAACATATCCTACTCACATCCATATATAAACACATCCTAATGATCAAATTGTTGGGTTGCAAGGGTGCAAACATAGTCCCACATCTAAATTACATGGAAAAGATCATGAGTTTAAAAGGATGGAATATATCTTCATTGGAATGAGGCCTTTTGGGGAGAGCCCAAGAACAAAGTCATGAGGGCTTAGGCCCAAAGTGGACAATATCATGTCATTGTGGAGGTATTTTGATTCCATCAGTACTTACAAGTGTTATCAACGCGAGACCACTCTTCACCGGACTAACCGCCGGATGAGCCATGATCCAGATCTAACCATGTGGTTTGAACCTTAAACAAAGGAAGTGGGTGCTCCCGTGTTTGAATCAAGAGGACCAGACACCATGTGAGAAGTCCTAGTAGGTTGGGTGGACCGAGGGGCAAAAAGTCCCAGTTGCGACTAGGTGAGAAGTCCTGGTCGGGTGGACCGTGGGGCAAAAAGTTCTAGTTGCGGCTAGGTGGGAAATCATAATAGGTGGTCGGATGGACCGAGGGGCAAAAAGTCATAGTTGGGTTAGGTGGAAAGTCCTAGTAGGTCGGGTGGACCGAGGGGCAAAAAGTCCTAGTTGCGGTTAGGTGGGAAGTACTAGTAGGTCAAGTGGACCGAGGGGCAAAAAGTTCTGGTGGGTTAAGGATTCAGACTAAAAAAAATGACGTTGAGGGGGGTCTGTGGTCCTTTGTTTGAGGGGAGATTGTTGGGTTGCAAGGGTGCACAAACATAGTCCCACATCTAAAGCACATGTAAAAGATCATGGATTTAAAAGGATGGAAGATATCTCTATTGGAATGAGGCCTTTTGGGGAGAGTCCAAGAACAAAGTCATGAGGGCTTAGGCCTAAAATGGACAATATCATGCTATTGTAGAGATATTTTGATTCCATCGGTACTTACACAAATAATACAAAAAAACACATCATAACATTAATAAGAAAGTATCAAACTCCAAAATTAAACACATTCTACTTACATCCATATAAATTCATCCTAATGATCAAATTATACAAAAAAAACATATCATAACATTAATAAAAAGTATCAAACTCCAAATGTATCAAACATAACATCCATAATAA
>NW_027432488.1:0-4634 GCF_044706935.1 Curcuma longa
GTTAAAAGAAGTCGGATGGTATTAAAAAATCAGGATGTCTTCTTCCAATAAGAGATCCCTGCTAAGAAAAAACTCAAAATATAAGAAGAGAACTTGACCAAATTCGAAAGTGTTCAATTTTTTCCAAGTAGACTCAGTATTCATAAGGTTCACTCATCTTAAATTCAAATATACTATTTATCAGGGCATAAGAGAGTTCGTTCGAGTCAAAAAATAACTTATGTGATAGCAGTGGATTTGACAGAATGAAGAGTTGTGTTAGTTAACGGTGAAGTTATCAATATAATTATCTACTACACTACACCCGATATAAAAGATCAAATGAAAGATTGTGTCAGTTACAAATAGTTATGATAAAAAAAGTGATTATTAATTACTTTTTTAAAAATCACACTTGAGTATGTGAGGGGCACATATATTCCTTGCATTAAAAAGGTTACGATTGTCGATGTTAATATAGAATCAAAATATTTTTACAATGATATTATATTGTAGTTACTGTTGGATCAGGTTGGACCGGCTAGAGGGGGTGAATAGACGGTTAATGAATTTAGCACTCGTCTCTTTAATAAAAAACTTGGTTGCAACTGGATCGTTGCTTCCAAGGCGATTAATGCTCACTCAGAACTCCTTTAGGCGGAGAAGCCTTTACAGTTGTAGCACAGAGACTTAGCTAGAAGAAAGAATACAAAGCAATTGATGATCTAACTCTAAAACTCTAAGTCTATTTATAGGTTAAGAAAACAAATCCTAATCGTAGATCGTAGATAGGTTTTGCTCTTAACCATTGATCTGTAGATGAGATCTTCATCGTTGGTCTTTGATAAGCTTGATTTGTAGCCGTTGATTAAATAAGGATAAACTTTATCTTTAATAAAAGATAAAAAGAATTATCCTTAGTAATAATTAAGTATTTATCTTTGTATAATAAAAGATAAAAACTTAATTATCTTTTCTCTTTTTTTTCTTCAAAAGTCACGTCCAAGTTTTAGTCTTTTCGCTGGTCAAATTTCAAAGTCAACGGTCAAAGTCAACGGTCAAAGTCAATAGTTTGACTTTTGTTGACTTTTTGTTGAATCGTCGGTTGGGTGATTTCTGGCCAACCGGAGTTAGGCTCACCCGAACCCGACTCCGGCCTTTCGCCCTTCGAGCGTGCTTCCTCCCGGCTTCTCGTCTCTTGGACGTCGCGTACGTCCTTCTCGTTCCACCGGCGTACTCTTCCGCAGCTTTCGCGTCCCTCGAATTGCACCAAGCCCGTCGGCTCACTTCCCCGCGCAACCCTTCTCGTCCGCTACGTCTTACGCTCGACTTCCTCCGTACCTAAGCTCCTGCGCACTTAGCAGAGGGATTAACAAAACACAAGACCTAACTTAACCTGGTCGATCACATCAAAACTAACCAGGGCACCAACAATCTCCCCCTTTTTGATGTGCATCAACCCAGATTCAGTTAGGGTTAAACCAAAAATAAGAAAAACAAAATAAACAGGTTAAGCAAAAAAAATGTTTCATGTTAAAACTATAATCTCCCCCTGAACTTCAGCCTATTCTCCCCCTTTGATCACAGCAAAAAATCGGGGATTAAATATTAGGGAAGGAAAGATTAACTTTGAGTAACTGAGATAAAGTAACAGAAAAGATAAAAAAAATTTCCTAAGTGTTAAAATAGCAAAAAAAATTATTTTTCAAAAATAACATTTTCAAGAATTTTCCAAGTTTAAAATCTTTAAAAAATAATGTTATTAACAGAAAAATTTTGAAAAGTTTTGTAAAAATTGAGCAAACTTTTTTAAGAATAATAGAAAATTTTTAGAATTAAACAAATTTTCTGTGTCTTAAAGAAAACCCAAAAGTATCAAATTATGAAATTTTGATATTTAATTTTTAGAAATTCAAAATGTACTTAACAAATTCGGAAAAAATTCTGACAAAGTAAACATCTGATGTACAAATCTAGAAAAATTGGATCTGATTAAAATATATATATATATATTTCAATTTGTTAAAATTAAAAATTAGATTTCATTAAAAAAATTCATAGTTAATCAAAATCTCAAAATTTTACATTTTAAAAAAAATTAAACTTGAGAAAATAAATTACTTTTACATTTTTAAAATTTGAAAATTTAATTTCAAATGAAAAATCATGAAAAAAAAAAAAAATTTTTTTTTTTGAAAAGATATCAAATGTATAGCTGTTATATCTGTGCATTAAGGAAAAATAGTAACATAAACATAATTAGTTTAAGATAGATTTAGGAATCCAAAATAAGTTCCTATCTACCGGATTAACTAAAAATTTTGGCGGTACATAATTTTTAGAAATTTTTCTAAGTTGACCCTTATGGTTTTTCACATACCAATTTAGACCTTGAGAATAAGAATCCTTTTTGTGTCGCAGGCATGTAATATCGAATTCTAGTTTTGCGACTAAGTTTTCTAAATTTTCATTTTTAATTTTTAAATGATCAAACATATTTAGTGGACATGATATTGCTAATTCCTTTTTCAGATTTAGCATTTTTCTTCTATTTTTACATAAACTACTACATAGCGATTTTATAGCGGAAAATAATCTGTCAGAAGGTAATTTACATACCTCACTTACCATTTCATCGTAGCTGCTGTTTAGTGGTTCCTCATCGCTGCTGCTTTCATCAGATGATTCTCCCCTTTCATAGATGCTCATTTCTGAAGAACTCTCTTCTTCGTCTTCTTCTTGATGACTTGCCATCAGAGCAAGTCCGGCATACTCCTTAATTTCTGACTCGTCGGAAGACGTGTCGTCCCACGTTGCTTTTAGCGCTTTCTTTTTTCGCTGATTCTCCTTCTTCTTGTTCTTCAATTTAGGACAGTTGTCTTTAATGTGACCTTCTTCATAACAATTGTAGCACTTGACTGTCCGTCTTTTCTTTTCCTGAAATTTTGAAAACTGATTAGATTTAACAAATTTCTTAAATTTTCTTACCAGATATCCTTTTTCTCCTTCTTCTTCATCATCTGAGGATGTCGGTTCTGATTCCGTTGTCTTCGCATTCAAGGCTACACTGTTCGCCTTTCGACTTCCTGCAATTCTTGATTCGTGAAGTTCAAATGTTGAAAATAAACTCTCGAGCGAAGTTGTCTCGAGATCTTTAGCAATAAAGAAAGAATCAACAAAAGACGACCAATCGAAATTTCTTGGAAATGAATTGAGCGCGTACCTCAGCGAATCTCGGTTACTTACCTTTTCCCCGAGATTCGTCAGTTCAGTTATCAAACCTTTGATCTTTGAGTGCAGATGCGCTACTGTTTCGCCTTCTTCCATTCGGAGATTAGTTAGCTGGTTCCGAAGAAGGTCCCTTTTGGCGAGCTTGGCCTCCGAAGTCCCTTCGTGTAACTCTAGGAATTTTTCCCAGAGTTCTTTCGCGGATTTGAACGTGCCAATTCGGTTGACCTCTTGCGCGGGGAGCACAGAAAGCAAATGGAATACGGCTCTTCCATTGGCCACGTAGTCATCTTTCTCTTTCTTGGTCCAGTTAATCTTTTCTTTATTTTCGGGGACTGCAAAACCAGTTTCCATTATAAAATCTAATTCAAAATCAGTTGAAAAGAATACCTCCATCTTGCGCTTCCAATCGACGAACTCCCCCTCAAATTTAGGCGGATAGATAACGGGTCCGACCATTTTGTCGGCGGTGCTGCAGTTGGCGGTTAGTCCTTTCTGCGGCGTCTCGGCTCTGATACCACTTGTTGGATCAGGTTGGACCGGCTAGAGGGGGTGAATAGACGGTTAATGAATTTAGCACTCGTCTCTTTAATAAAAAACTTGGTTGCAACTGGATCGTTGCTTCCAAGGCGATTAATGCTCACTCAGAACTCCTTTAGGCGGAGAAGCCTTTACAGTTGTAGCACAGAGACTTAGCTAGAAGAAAGAATACAAAGCAATTGATGATCTAACTCTAAAACTCTAAGTCTATTTATAGGTTAAGAAAACAAATCCTAATCGTAGATCGTAGATAGGTTTTGCTCTTAACCATTGATCTGTAGATGAGATCTTCATCGTTGGTCTTTGATAAGCTTGATTTGTAGCCGTTGATTAAATAAGGATAAACTTTATCTTTAATAAAAGATAAAAAGAATTATCCTTAGTAATAATTAAGTATTTATCTTTGTATAATAAAAGATAAAAACTTAATTATCTTTTCTCTTTTTTTTCTTCAAAAGTCACGTCCAAGTTTTAGTCTTTTCGCTGGTCAAATTCAACGGTCAAAGTCAACGGTCAAAGTCAATAGTTTGACTTTTGTTGACTTTTTGTTGAATCGTCGGTTGGGTGATTTCTGGCCAACCGGAGTTAGGCTCACCCGAACCCGACTCCGGCCTTTCGCCCTTCGAGCGTGCTTCCTCCCGGCTTCTCGTCTCTTGGACGTCGCGTACGTCCTTCTCGTTCCACCGGCGTACTCTTCCGCAGCTTTCGCGTCCCTCGAATTGCACCAAGCCCGTCGGCTCACTTCCCCGCGCAACCCTTCTCGTCCGCTACGTCTTACGCTCGACTTCCTCCGTACCTAAGCTCCTGCGCACTTAGCAGAGGGATTAACAAAACACAAGACCTAACTTAACCTGGTCGATCACATCAAAACTAACCAGGGCACCAAC
>NW_027432489.1:0-4383 GCF_044706935.1 Curcuma longa
TGTTCCCTGAGTCAAAGATAAGCCTTAGCTAGAATAAGCGCTGACGTGACATTGAATTTAGATGACCGAAAGGCCCAGATCGATATTCAATCAATAGGGAATACAATGTGTATGTGGACAACGGAGGAGTCCGAGCAACCAGAAGGGGCTTCTGGTCGACTGAAAGTTGATAGAAAATGAAAACTACATCATCAGATAATGAAGAGCTCTGATCGACCGGAAGGACCTCCGATGATCAGAACTCACTATAAGTATAACTTCAGCAAACAATCTACATCACACACACTGTCATTTTCCACAAAGTATAAATCGTTTCTCAATCCACAAATAAATAAATAAATATAGAGAGAGAGAGATCAACACAGCATGGTATACAATTAGTTCACAGCTCTAGTAATTAATTTCCTATGCTCCAACTTGTTGCTTTATATATGAATGTCGATCGAAAGCGTTATCTACGTTCGTTAGCGTAGGGAAATGCAACATGGATCGATCATCTCCCACAGACGGAAGCGAGCAAGTTACATGCAGCCTCTAATTATATATATTAACTAAGCAAGAAGCCAAAAGTTTCTGTGAGTTTTGGTGTTGAGGAGATAGCCAGTGTTTTGGCCCTTCTTTTGAACGCCCACGCAAAGGCATGGACTGTTCTGGATTAGATATTCTGCAGTGTTAATCCCTTTGCTCGATAGGCTTCCACTTATCTTGCATCTGATCAAACACAAAATAATCAAATATTTCAAAACATATTATCCACTGCATCATACTTTCTCATTCCATTGGTTCTTGATTCAATTAGCTGGTTGGAAGCCAAAATATATATATATATATATATATACCTAGCTAGTAATTTAACACTGGGGTCTGCTAGATTTACTAATTGGAAAATATACAATACTAATAATATTAGAGTGAGAATGATTCAAAGATAATAAATTCAATAATCTTGTGAGAAGTATACTAGGGTTGTTTCTTGCATTTCGTAAATATAATGGCTAGTAAGAAAACTTAACTTACAGATGATGAACACCTAGTTGAGCATGCAAATGTTTTTCTTATGGATGAGTTGGTAAAGGTGGATGAGAAATGAAGGATCACTCTAATCATAAACTTTGATGATGTATTTGATACTTTTGTGAAGAATAGTTAGTTGGCTTGCCAAGTAGATCAGTTAATACACATGAGACGGCTAATGAGGCTCTTGCATACATACAGTATTGGGGCTAGTTTAATTTTCCATCATATTTGCATTTCCAAAGTGCATTTAGAAATTTTTTTTTTTTTGTTACTTGTTTAAGTTCAGTGACTATGACTTGTTTTTTATTTTAATATTAAATAAATTAAATAGAAGAAGTAGTCTGTTAATTAAAAATTCAAAATCAATTATAAGTAAAATAAGGACTGAGCTTTGATCTCATTAATGACCTCTTTAGGTTCATTGTAATTGAACTTCAACTTGTCATTGATCATCAGAGCATATTAATTAAGAATATGTTCTGATAAATCATAGCATGTTTCTATACTTGGCCTTTTAGCCTATAATTTTATGTTCATGGATTGTTGTTCAAGAAGCCATTAGGTTTTGAGATTAATTCATTTCTCTCAATGATTGTCTCAAGAATCTCCATGCAACTTGTATTTCTCTCTTACAAAGGGCATTGTACTTCTTTTATTATCTTTGCGTAGTAGGTTTATATAGACTCCCATGGCCCTCACATTATTATGGAGAGTGTAGTATTAATTCAAAGAAGAACTTGATCACATCATTAACCAAGTTATTGACCATGATGGAAGTTAGTCTAAGAAAATGTCAAACCATCCAAGGATTCTTCCAATGTCCATTAATGTTGATAATCCACCTTGAAGGTAGACTTGCCATCCTAGAAGATGATTGGATGATTTTGCCAAGTTCTTGGTAACATGTAAACAATACAATAACCACAATTTGGGTGGGTCTCTTGTCAAAGGAGGATTCGCTTGTCTTATTTACCTTGAATGACATGGGCGACTCAAATGTGATAAGGTACTAAGAGGAAATAGATTAGTAGTCAAGAACTTCGATAGAACTTCTAAGATTTTAATGTTCACCTCAACTTCCTTTTCAACTACAACAATAATAAATCTTTGGCTAGCCCCACTAGTGGAACAATTGAATGAGGCAAAGCTCATATTAGGCTTTATAGAGGCTTGTCTAGGAATATAGGGGATTCCACTTCATATGGAGCAGAGTCCGCCTCATATGGGAGGGTGTCATCCTTGACATAGCACTGAGCCTTAAACATAGTCATAAAATCGACATTTATAAATATGACAATGAACAATCAAAAGTTAACAAGAAAATTGAAGAATGCTAAGCACGATGAAGTCCCAACAAATCGATGAGCATTGCATGTTAGGCACGATGAAGTCCTAGTAGCTCAATGATGACAAAATGCTAGTAGATGAATTCTTGAAAGCAAGGAGCATCTAGGCATGGTGAAATCTTGGAGGCTTGAAGAGGCTCTAGGCACAAAGGTAAAACTGATTGAGGAAGTTTGAGTGAAAATGTAATAGTGAGTTGAAGGGATTAGACTTAGGTACTGACTTAGCCATAAAAGTTGCTAGAATTAGATGCCAATCGATTAAAAGGGAATCTTCAATCGACTTATAGCTCAGTCAAATAGTAAAGCCTTAAACCTCAAATTTATGATTTATGGTTTGAATCAATCAAATGAAATGATGATCGATTGATTGATGGTTGAGTCGATTAAGCACAACAACCATCTAGATAGTCAATTGTTGACACAACAATCAACTAATAATCAAGACCAATCAACTGATGCTCAATAGTAACATAAAAAATTATGCAATTGACATATTGATTGACGGTTATCAAGATCAACCAAGCAGTCAATTGATGATAGTACCAATCAACTGAAGTGACTGATAGACGATCGTTTGGCTGGCTTATTCAAGTCAGTAGTTGACTAATCAACAAAGAAAGTTGATCTAGAGGCCAGAACAATATTTTGGAAGAAGGGCTAGATATATGAGGTTTTGGCAGCTCAAGTATGCATAAGGAGAAATTTGGAAAGCTTTCAAAGTGTATTCTAAGTGTTCAAACCTTTCTTTCTCTCTAAAGTTTACAATCTATGTAATGTCTTTGTGCTTAAACTCTCATTTTTTATAAGAGACATTATAAGAGATTTTTCCACCTCTGATTGTTGACCAAGAAGAAGAAATTTTCCACCTTAAGGATCATAGTCGTGGAGTAGAAATCCAAAGGACTATCGAACCACATCAATCACCATGCATTGATTGGTTCACATTCTTAACTTGTTTTATCATTTTTTGTTTTCCACTATGTAACTTATTTATAGAAAAAGAACACAAATGAGGCTATTCACCATCCTCTTGCCTTTCCAATGATCCAATAATTGTATCAAAGCTTGGATGCTTCCGGAGGATTAACCACCCAAGGAAGCAATTCTTATTGGTCCAATCAACCTCCAAAGTTTCAATATTTTATAATATACTTGTGTCTGGTCCATTGATCCAAACAAATCAAGGTTGACTAAATGTTTGGTAGTCTAAGTAGAAGTTGTTATAGGTCAAAGTTGACCTAGGCAAAGGGAAAGTCTAGTTAGGTCAAAGTTGACCAAATGACTAGCAAAGAAAAAGTCCAAGCAAGTCAAAAATGACTGGATGCTTGACAAGGGTAAAGTTCGAGCAAGTCAAGATTGATCGAATGTTTGCAAAGGAAAAGTCTAAGCAGGTAAAGGATGACCGATGTTTACGAGTCGCAAATCCAAACAAGTCAAGGTGACTGAATATTTGCCAAAGGGAAAACCCCTAGGAGAGTGAACCTTAGGTAGTGAGAAGACTCAAAGGAGTGAACTATAAGAAAAGAGAAGTCTTGGAAGAGTGAAATCCAAGCAAAAGGTAAATAAGCCAGTAGGTTAGGTAGATTAAGGCTTGTTTACTTGCATGTGCTTGCATGTTTGTCTTGCAAAAAGCTGGAGCTAGACAACTGAAGCAAGATAGACACTGAACATAGATATGGACGACCGGAAGTTTCCAATCAACCTAAAAAGTTTCGATCGACTTAAAAATTCAATAACGATGAGATCACGAGGCTCGGTCTCTGGATAGAATTTAATAAAAAAATTTATCGATCAGATGGGGATTTCAATCGACCGAAAAAGGTCGGATCAAGCTCTATAAAAGGGAGGTCGAGGAACTCTTTCAAATCATCAATCTACACTCAATCTTCTTAATGTTGTTCGAAAAGATCTTCAAGAGCTTTGCTTGTGTGATCCAGGAAGGTCCAGGATGAGTACCGACATGCTCAGGACTTCTAGAGGAGATCTACACTTGTTTGTTCTACTTTACTTAAATTCAATC
>NW_027432490.1:0-3831 GCF_044706935.1 Curcuma longa
GCAGACATTGAAGGTTGCCCACAGTTTGTCTATAGCGAGTGACATCTATGTGAGTGGCGTCATCATGAAGAGATAACTTAATAGTGGTGTCAAGGGGCATTTGGACAAGCTTTGAATTATGCATGTTGAATTGAGTAAGAAGATCAAGTGTATAACGCCACTGAGATAGAAATAGCCCACGAGAACAAGAAAGAACCTCAACACCAAGAAAATATGATAAGCGTCCTAAGTCTTTAACAGAAAATTGTGGCACAAGTTGCTTAACAATATCATCAATGAGAGGCGTATACTTCCTATAAGAATCAAATCATTAACATATATCAAAAAATATATGATGTGCCCCTGACGATGTAGAATAAATAGGGAAGCATCATACTGAGAGTTTGAAAAATCAAGATGAAGCAGAAATCAACGTAGCTCCTCAACGTAGCTCTTGACATCAATCACGGGGTGCTTGCTTAAGACCATAAATGACCTTATTTAATTTGCAAATATAGGTGGAATAGTTGCGATCAAGAAATCCCGAGGGTTGAGCCATAAAAACCTCTTCATCCAAGGAGCCATGTAGAAAAACATTATTTACATCAAGTTGTCACAAGGGTCAACCACGCTACACAGCAAGGCTCAAGATAGTGTGAATGGTGACCGACTTAACCATAGGGTTGAAGGTGTCAGGAAAATCAATCCTAGGACATTGATGAAAACCTTTTGCAACAAGACGAGATTTATATTTTTCAACAAACCTATCAGAATAACATTTGATGCAAAACACCCACTTACAACCAATGAGATTCTGAGTAGACTGAGGAGGAACAAGATCTCAAGTGTCATTAAAAAGGAGCATCAAATTCAGCTGATGTAGTGGATCGCCAATGTGGGTCTTGAAGGACAATGGTGTCACATTTAGGTTCATGATCAACATGGGTAGTAGTGGTGATGAGGAAGTATTTGGGATTAGACTTGATGATATAATTTTTGGATTGGATGGTCATTGGGTGAGGAACAGAGGATAAGGACAATGGTGGGTCATCTGGTGCATGGGGAGGTGTAGGAGGTGGTGGGTCATCTGGTGCATGTGGAGGTGCATGAGGCAGTGGTTCAGGAGCATAAGCGGGGCGGAGCAAGAGTCAGGGTCCGTGTGCGGGAGTTTAGCCAATGGTGGGGATGGAATATGATAGACCATACTAGAGGAGGTAAAATCGAGTAAGTATTTAAGTGAGATAGGAGAGGGAGAACTGGCATAGGAAAAAATAGTCTCAACAAAACGAACATGATGAGAGATAAAGAAGTTGGAAGAGGAAATATCGAGGCAAAGGTACGCACTTTGAATAAGAAAGTACCCAAGAAAAACACAGGCAGAAGAACGAGGGTCCAATTTGTGCTTGGTATAGGGGCGTAACCAAGGATAACATAGGCAGTCAAATATCCGAAGCTTGTGAAGGTTGGGAGAATGATAGAAAAGTTTTTCAAAAGACGAGAGCATAGAGAAATTGACTTTGGGCATACGGTTTATTAAATAGGTTGCGATATCAAAAGTGTAAGGCCAAAAGTGAATGGAATGGATGCTTGGCGTAAAAGGGTGAGGCCCATTTCGACAATGTGTCAATGTTGTTGTTCAACAAAATCATTGTATTCGGGCGTATGAGGTGGAGTAGTAAGGTGGGAGATTCCAGATTGTAGCAAGAATGTTTTTAAGGCAAGAAATTCACCCCCACTATCAGTGTAAAGGGAGATAATTTTCTGATTAAAAAATTTCTCAACAAGATTTTTGTAGTCAGTGAAAATATAGAGGACATTGGATTTACATTTAAGTGGATAGAACTAGATATATTTGAAAAAATAATCAACAAAAATTAAATATTATTTATAACCATCGAATGAGAGAACTGGAGGGGTCCATACATTAGAGAAAATTAATTCAAGAGGCAACGAGGAAGTAACAGTGGAATAAAAAAAATGGAAGCTTGTGACTCTTATTAGAATTGCAATGAAAATTCAAAAAAGCACTAGACGGAATTGAAACAACATTATTAGAGATTAAGTGACAAACAATGTTAGAATAAATAAGGATGACCCAAGCAAGAGTGTCAAAGGGACAACGACACAATGGTGGAGACGAGGGCAGTGGGTGCGGGCGAGAGGGGCTTGAAGAGTGGCTAAACATAAATCCCATTATTACACGGACCCGTGAGCAGAAGAGCCCCCATTTGTAGATCCTTCAATTGAAAATAAGAGGGTAAAAAGGTACAGATACATTGTTAGTTCAACATAGTTGGGCAATAGAAATTAAACTTTTTTTTCATGGAAGGAACATATAGCGTATTGATAAGAGATAAAGGTGAAAAAGATATAGGTAAAGTGAGAGAGTCAATGTGTGAGATAGACAAACCAGTGTCATTGCCCACAACAATGGTATCCGAGCCCTCATACGGAGAGTGCAGAGAGAGTTTGGGTAGATCAGTGGTCAGATGATGAGATCGAGACGCCGGTGTAACGTCCGAAAAATCTCAAAAATAATTTTAGAAATATTCTATGATTTTTCTAGAATTTTAGAATATTTTTCTGGAATTTTTGGAGTAGCGGAAGTAGCAAAAATAAATAGAAAGAAAAACGTCCAAAGCAAGATTTGAACTCGCAACCTTTAGAAATATACAACTTCTAAAATATCTCTAATAACCAAACGACCCAACAATCTGTTCCAAATAAGAAGGAACCAAATTTTTATTTATCGGCGAATTAGGTCTAGGCATCACTTAATATAAATAGGAGGCTTGAGAGAGGATTTTGAGTATCTTCGAAAACTCTTCCCTCACCTCTCGCCCAGAACGCCGTCGCCCTCTTTTCTCCTCCCTCTCGACGCTCCAAACCCGAAGAATGAGGAGTCCGTCCCCTAAGATTACAAGGAAGATTTTCGGAGAACTTCTTCTACAAGGACGCTCCTCTCCGCGAGAAGTACGCATAGATATAGGAAGATCGCCGAGAAGATCTTCTTCTCTAACGGAAGAATTATAAGGAAATTAGAGCAAAAAGTAAGTACATCTCTCACCTGCAATATGAGTTGCTCTGTTGTTTTCTTTATTCTGACCATAGTATGTAGAGCATGCATAAAGTATTATTTCCATGACATCATTTTATGTTAAAGCATGTGTAAATTGTTTCTTTCCAAATTGCATGATATAAGAAGTATAAGAAAAGTATTTTACTTTAGACAGGCGGGTATCGGGCGCAAGGCCCACGGGCACAAGGCCCATAAGAAAAGGAATTCTCGGCACAAGGCTCACAAAGAATTCTGGGCACAAGGCCCATAAGAAAAGGAATTTTGGGCACAAGGCCCACAAAGAATTCTGGGCACAAGGCCCACAAGAAATTTAAGTGATACCTCGCTGGGCCCAAAGAAGGATGTTTATTTATTTTCACTTATATATAATATAAGTTTTTCCCATGTCATTTCCAGCATTTCTTTCATATAATAGCATCAGTTATTACGAAGTTTTCTATGGTTTTTGTGAGTTAGATGATGTACTTACTAAGCGTTGCTTATAGTTTGCATTCCTCATATTGCAGATAAATAAAAGGAAAAGTTTTAGAAAAGAGGAGACAGCTGGAAAAGTGTTTGATGTGTGGTGTCGACGGAACTGCGAAATAAGATCAAGAAATTAAATAAATATTTATTTTATGTCTAAAAAGTTATTTATTTCTTTTGCTTCCGCATGTTAAACAGAAAAAGAAAAGTTATTGGAGTTATTTTATTAAATAAGTAAAAATTAAGGAAAGTTTAAAGTACGTAACGTCTCCCTATTAGTATAAGAAAGAGGGGGGTGTTACAGCCGG
>NW_027432491.1:0-2819 GCF_044706935.1 Curcuma longa
CCCCCTCTTTCTTATACTAATAGGGAGACGTTACGTACTTAAACTTTCCTTAACTTTTACTCATTAAATAAAATAACTCAAATAAACTTTTCTTTTTTTTTCTGTTTGGCATGCGGAAGCAAAAGAAATAAATATAAATTCTTGGACATAAAATAAACATTTATATAATTCTTGATCTTATTCCGCGGTTCCGCCGACACCACACATCAAACACTTCTCCAGCTGCCTCCTCTTTCCTATAACTTTTCCTTTCATTTATCTGCAATATGAGGAATGCAAACTATAAGCAACGCTTAGTAAGTACATCATCTAACTCACAAAAACCATAGAAAACTTCGTAATAACTGATTTATGCAACATGAATGTTCATATCTAAACATGTGAGGGGATTTTCAAAACATACTATTTCATAATAATTAAACATACTAAACATCCATCATTTGGGCCCTGACAAAGTACCAATGCGCGCATCCCTAACCGGTCCGGGGTAGCTAGCCACCGAAGCCGATTAGAGCGTACTAGGCACCTCGCGGCCTAGGGGCAACTTATGGAGCCCATCCCTTGGACACCTCACGGTCCGGTACTTGTCAACATCAAAATAAAGTACTTTCTTTCATATTACAATATCTTACTTCTTATATCATGCAATTCTACTATTTACATATGCTTTAACAAAATCATGCATATGCTTTAACAAAATCATGTTTATGGACAAAATAAAGAAAACAACGGAACTACTCATACTGCAGGTGAGAGATGTACTTACCTTATCTTGTCTACTCACTAGGTTTTTAACGCTAGGGTTTGGGGAAATCGAAGACCTCCTCCGAAGTGTTCTAGCACCTTCTTCGCGCGACCTAGCAAAAATCATAACTATAACTTAACAATTAATCATTAAGGTCCCATTCAACTCAATCCTTATTTAATCCATTGGTTCCAACCTAACCCAACTTTACCCAGATTTAACCTAACCTAATCAATTAACTCCTCATTTCCAAATAAATCAAGATAAACTGATTTCTCAATTATTAACTAAATATTAAACCAACTGATACTTTAAATCGATTCACTAATTAATTAATTAATTAACTGATTAACTAATTCATTAATTAACTAGTTACTTAACATTGATTAACAAATACATTACTGATTAACATTTAATCAACCTTGATTAATCAAGCTTTTAATTAGTTAAATCTTACCTTAATTCATTAATCTAATTATACTAGATTAATCAATCTCGCGCCGTCCCTTTTTGCTGTCGTCTTCTCCACGCGAACACGGGAGAACAGGGGAGGCGGCACGGGTGGCGGCGCTGGTCAGTGGCGAAGGCGTCGGTTGCAGCTGGACGGCGGCGTCCTCTGTGCACAGGGGCGGCGGAGCAGAGGTCTCGGCAGACGGCAGCGTCGGCGGCCGGCTATCGATGGTGCTGAGCAGAGGAAGGCGCAGCGCGGCAGGGCGAGCTGCGGTGTCTGCTGACAGTGGTGGAGCTCGATTCCTTCCTCTCCGGCGAAGGAAGGCTGGGGTAGGCTCTGTAGCGTCGGCGTCTTCTCACGCGGCGGCGGCGAAGGGCAGAGAAGGCGACGACGTTGGCCTGTGCAGCGGCGATTTCTACGAAGGAGGGTTGTGGAACGGGGGAGGAGAGGCTTGGCTAGGGTTTGGGCTAGGGTTCCTTTTAAAGCCTCTTCCGTTCCGAGCTTTTCGCCGGCGGGAACGGGTGTGGCGGACGCGGCTCGCGCGGGGAGGAAGAAGTCAAGGATCGCGAAGAAATCGCGATTGGGATTTGGTCTGGCTGAACCGGAAGGTGGCTGAACCGGACTGAACTTGAACCAACCCAAATCAAACTAAATTGATAGTTTACTGTAGCAAACCAGATCAGTCTTGGTTCGCTTGGTTAACTAATCAAACGACTTCCGATTTGATCCAAACCAATTTTATTGGATTCGTCTTTGTAAGACGAATCTTTTCTTTTATTTCATTTTATCAAAATCTTTTCCCGTATGGACCAAACCAACTTGGTTCAGTTTGGTTCAATCTTGGTTCACTTGGTTCGATAATCAAACGACCTCCGTTTTGGTTCCAACAAATTTTGTTCGATTCGTCTTTGAAAGATAAATCTTCTCGCCACATATATATAACATAATTACTAAATGAAATTCCTCCTATTCTAAATTCAATTAAAGTCTAAAAATAGGGAAAAATAATACGGGTGTTACAAAACTAGAGAGGTCCATACACTTACAGAAAATTAATTCAAAGAGGCAACGAGGAAGTAACAGTGGAATCAAAAAAATGGAAGCTTGTGACTCTTATTAGAATTGCAATGAAAATTCAAAAAAGCACTAGACGGAATTGAAATAACATTATTAGAGATTAAGTGACAAACAATGTTAGAATAAATAAGGATGGCCCAAGCAAGAGTGCCAAAGGGACAACGACACAATGGTGGAGACGAGGGCAGTGGGTGCGGGTGAGAGGGGCTTGAAGGGTGGCCAAACATAAATCCCATTATTACACGGACCCATGAGCAGAAGAGCCCCCATTCGTAGAATATTTCAATTGAAAATAAGAGGGTAAAAAGGTAACAGATACATTGTTAGTTCAACATAGTTGGGCAATAGAAATTAAACTTTTTTTTCATGGAAGGAACATATAACATATTGATAAGAGATAAAGGTGAAAAAGATATAGGTAAAGTGAGAGAGTCAGTGTGTGAGATAGACAAACCAGTGCCATTGCCCACAACAATGGTATCCGAGCCCTCATACGGAGAGTGGAGAGAGAGTTTGGGTAGATCAGTGGTCAGATGGTGAGAGGCG
>NW_027432492.1:0-3776 GCF_044706935.1 Curcuma longa
CCTTTATTTTTCGTTCACATAGTATTAATTTTTTTAATATCAAAATTTTTTACTTTGTCATTTATAAATTATATTCTTTATATTTTTTTTTACCGTTCTTGTTCAATATTAATAATATTTGTACTTTTAAAGAGTCAGAAAAAGTATATCATCTTTCATTCAATATATTATCTCCGCCAACAACAATGGTTGTAATAGATAAGTTAAATTTTTTTTTCAATAATGGAGTGAATGGAAAATTTTTAAATCTTTTATGACTACCACTACAAAATATCTAAATTCAACTCGCTATCTATTTAATTAAAATAAAAAAATAGTAAAAGAATACTCAAGTTTCTATTTGAAATTTGAGGTTTATCATAGATTTTTTTTGTCCATTCTCTTAATAAAAATTATATTTTTATAAATTTTAAATTACTACTACTACTACTAATATTTTATGTTTAAAATATATTAGTTTCTAATCAAAATTTTAAACTATAATCTTTATAAATATATAAACAATATTTTAAATATTTTATATAATATTACTATGTGCGTCATGATAAAAAGAATTTTTAAATAAAATTAAAGCACCGTAACATAATTAACATTTCATATAAAATATCTAATTTAAGTCTAAGATCTAAAACAAATGCAACTAAACACTGAGAATATGATAAAAATATTTTTTTTCATTTTATTTTTATCGATAATATATACGCAAGGAGATAAAAATTCATCTATAATCTATTTATTTTAAATTAAACTTATAATATAAAAAATTGTCATAATTAAATAAGAAATAGGATAATAAATATTAAAAAATTATTTAATTACATTATTAAATACTTTTAAATTTTATAAATACTATTAAATATATTTTGGTGTAGAAATAAATATATATTAGTAGTATAAATATTTTATGTAAGAAATAAATATAATAATTTTCTATATTGAAATGAATCTTATAATAATTGATAGGTTAAATGTTGGTACAAATATTTAGATCTCATTTTATTAATTTTATAAAATCTACTATATTATTTCATTATACTAGAATGTGACCATAGATAAGAAATAATAAATTTTTATTATACTACTGGCACATCTCTAGTAAGTTGCTTGTCATATTTGATGTTAATTTTGTTGGGTTGCAAGGGTGTAAATATAGTCTCACATCTAAAATACATGGAAAAAGATCATATGGTTAAAAAGATATAAAGTATCTCCATTGGTATGAGGCCTTTTGGGAGAGCCCAAGAACAAAGTCATGAGGGTTTAGGCCCAAAGTGGATAATATCATACCATTGTGGAGATATTTTGATTCCATCGGTACTAACAAGTGGTATCAGAGCGAGACTGCTCTTCACCGGACTAATCGCCGGATGATCCATGATCCAGATCTAACTATGTGGTTTGAACCTTAAAACAAAGGAAGTGGGTGCTCCCGTGTCTGAATCAAGAGGACCAGACACCAGGTGAGAAGTCCTAGTAGGTCGGGTGGACCGAGGGGCAAAAAGTCATAGTTGCGACTAGGTGGAAAGTCCTAGTAGATTGGATGGACCGAGGGGCAAAAAGTCCTAGCTGCGGCTAGGTGGAAAGTCCTAGTAGGTCGGGTGGACCGAGGGGTAAAAAGTCCTGGTGGGTCGAGGATTCAGACATCAAAACGACGTTGGGGGGGCCTGTGGTCCTTTGTTTGAGGAGGGGATTGTTGGGTTGCAAGGGTGCAAACATAGTCCCACATCTAAAGTACATGAAAAAAGATCATAGGGTTAAAAGGATGGAAAAGATATCTCCATTGGTATGGGACCTTTTGGGGAGAGCCCAAGAACAAAGTCATGAGGGCTTAGGCCTAAAGTGGACTATATCATACCATTGTGGAGATATTTTGATTCCATTGGTACTAACAAATTTATCTGTTGAACAGTATTTGTAACTTTGAATATTCGATTAAATTGATTATCAATTAACTAATACAAGCTTATCAATCGATTGATAGCGTGCAACCACAACACAGTCCTGCTAAGGCTTTTATATTCTCATAACTTCGACCAATTGATCGCTTGACTCAACTACCAAGTTTACTGTGTAAATCACAAACTTATGGTTTAGAGTATCAGTCGATTGTTTTGTCCCTAGTAATCGACTAGTGCCAAAATCATACTCTTTTATAAAAAAATGTGGAATCTGTCACCTTAGCGGTCCCACAAGATCGACCCCACGACCATTTGTGAGGAGGTAAATCGGGAAACTACAGTTGGTCACGACGGCCAAAATCATAAACTGATTCATGGTTTGGCTACATCAATTGATTGCTCTTCTTATGCAATTGACTGACTAAACCCCCTCTCTCAATTTCGTGGTTTAACACTATCAATCGATTGCTCTAACTTTAACAATCCATTGATATTCAAAACCCCAAACTGATTTGTAGTTTGGCTCAAACAATTGACTACTATTCTTCTGCAAGGTGGAATCTGCTACCTTAGCGGCCCCACACGGTCGGCCTCACGATTATCTGTGAGGAGGTAAATTGAGAAACTGTAGTTGATCACGACGTAGGAGAATATTGCCTGACTTCGTCAGGATTTGAACCCTTGTCCTCTTCTGCAACTCTGCTGCGTCGTAACTAACTCAGCTATGTCCCAGGAGCAACAATTGACTACTATGAACCATATGAACCTAGTTGTTGATTGTTGCCAACACCACAATCTGATTCATAGTTTCTTAGGCCATGACTTCTTTGAGAAGACAGCAGTTCAGGAATACTCAACTATCAATCGACCCTTATACTATTTCTCATCCATCCTAATGGACGAGTCACTCCTATCTTCTTTTATCCTTGTTACATTTATCTTGTGCCTGTAACCTCTTACTTCCATGCTCTGGAGTCTTCACATCTTTGAGCCTTCATCGCCTAACATTGAATCACTTGATCTGCTAGGGCTTCTTTTTTTTTTTTTTTTTGAAGAATTCGGGTTCTAATCTTCTTGGACTTCATCACCTTGCATTCAATCATTAGACCTGCTAGGACTTTCTCTTTGTCAAGAATTTAGTCTCCTAATCTTCTTGGACTTCATCATTTCTGTTAAGTTAACCTTTCCTACACACTTGACAATCATGTAAGACTTCACGGGTTTGCCTTAACTAATATTGTCCAATATCAAAACCACATCTAACACTACAAGTATGGGGGTATGATCATGCCAACAATCTCTCTCTCTTTTTTATTTTTTACGTTTGACAATCCATTTAAGTTTAGACTAGATAATGGATAGCTATAACAACATTAATTATAACATGATCAAAAAATAATAGTTTAAACAATGAGCATCAAGAAAACTATTATGATCATGTTATTCCGACCATAATTATTTTGCTGCAAATACAACCTTATACTTCACACATCTCCTCTTTTATCAAAAATTTAAAATGATACAGAGGTTAACCTCCCCTAAAATCATGCACTTGTCAAAGCGGGCTCCTCTCCTCAAGAGGAGAACATTACCATGGATAATCAACAAATATTGATAAGATAACAAGATTGACATAATTTGGGGATGAGTGATGGTGTTTTTGGGACATAGTTGAGTTGGTTATGATGGTCTGATGGGATAGATTTGTTGAAGTGGACAAGGGTCATATTTTAATGAAGCTGAAATAATACTTTTTTTTATCATAATTAATTGTAATTTTTTAATTTACCTCTATTATAAATGATAATGAAACTGATTATATAAATGCTGAATTACTAAAAACCCCAAAAGGAGAGAAATTTGTACAAAGCGCGGTCG
>NW_027432493.1:0-4129 GCF_044706935.1 Curcuma longa
TGCCCCTCGGTCCACCCGACCTACTAGGACTTCCCACCTAGTCACAACTAGGACTTTTTGCCCCTCGGTCCACCCGACCTACTAGGACTTCTCACCTGGTGTCTGGTCCTCTTGATTCAGATATGGGAGCACCCACTTCCTTTGTTTAAGGTTCAAACCACATGGTTAGATCTGAATCATGGCTCATCCAGCGGTTAGTCCGGTGAAGAGCGGTCTCGCTCTGATACCACTTGTTAGTACCGATGGAATCAAAATATCTCCACGATGGTATGATATTGTCCACTTTGGGCTTAAGCCCTCATGGCTTTGTTCTTGGGCTCTCCCCAAAAGGCCTCATACCAATGGAGATACTTTCCATCATTTTAACCCGATGATCTTTTTCATGTACTTTAGATGTGAGACTATGTTTGCACCCTTGCAACCCAACATACTTGCCCTCCATGCGACCGGATAATTTTCTCAAGCCCAATGCATGCAAGCAAGACTTTGTAACATCCCAATAGGGATGGCAACGGGTTCGGGGGTTCGCGGGGAAGCCTTCTCCATCCCCGTCCCCGAAACCCAAACCCATATACCATCTCCGTCCCCATCCCCGTCGGGTATCATAATTTAAATACCATCCCCATCCCCGTCGGGTTTCGGGTATCCAGCGGGTTTCGGGGATCCCCGCGGGTTTCGGGGTTGGTTTTCCCCGTGGATATTTTCATGGGTATCCCCATACCCATACCCATCCCCATCCCCGTCTTATTTTTTTTTTAATTTAATATTAATATATAATATATATATATATATATATATTATATATATATATATATATATATATATATATATTATAAAATCTTTACAAAATAACATTATAAACTCTAAAACAAAACATTATCTCTAAAACAACATCCAACTAATGCATAATCGATACAATAAGTTTGAAGTTCTTCCATTTTTCAATTTTTCAAAATTTTGACACCACTTATCCTACAAAAGAAAAAAAAAATAAAAAGAGTTAACTATAAGATGGGTCGGGTTCGGGGATGGGGACGGGGAATATTTGAAATATCATCCCCGACCCATCCCCGTTTTCTGAGATTCGGGGATTCCACATCCCCATCCCCGCTTTCTCGGATTCGGGGATTCCCCGGTCAAAATGGATTCGGGGAACGGATTCCCCATCGGGTCCGGGTCTAATTGTCATCCCTACAAACAAGCGATGCCAATTGCATTGGATTTTCTTAAGTACTCATCTCCATATATTTACATCACACATTTGCAAAAATTAGACTAGCATTCAAGGGCAGTTGTTTCACCCATCCGTAGGTACTCGTCCAATTGGTCAACGGAACCTCCATAAGCTAGTTGACGAATAGCTGTCGTGCATTTCTGAAGCAGCAACAAGCTTTTTCTCTTCGCTATATCTTCCCTCCATTTAAAATATCCACTAGGATGATTTTTTTTTAATCAGTGACTATGCAAAAAAAACAACTCTTATCTCATTCGGAATCACTGTTGGAACATGTCATCAGTATATATCGACTCAGTAGAGAAATAATCATTGACAAGTTGAGTGTGTCCAACTATACGTTCTCTATTAATTGACCTTCTTTTTTGTGTACTCTCATAATAGTTTTGCACGAATTTAATTACTCTAAGTTGATTGTGCATTATCATCATGAATAACACTTCATCGAGATCTGATTGTATGACTTGTTATATCTTCGGGAATGTTAACTCTTTATGAACTTAACTTTTTTGGAAAAATAATCACTGCAGTCCTTAAATTCATCTTTTATATGAGTCACATCCCTAAAATCTAATTTTTGCATATATCTATTAGTAGATATGGAATTTTCTCTCGTTAAGTTAATTATATAAATAATGATAATTATAAAATAATATAATATAATAAATTAAATGAGATATAGAAATTTTTTTATGAATTGTTAATGCAAATTGCTTTTCCCACCCCCTTACCACCGCACCCCCCTCCCCTCCTCTCTCTCTCCTATTCAAATGACTTTTATACCCTTTTTTCTTTGTTTTTTATTTTATTTTACTTATATATATATTTTTTAATTTTAATTAATTTTTATTTAGTTTTATTTTTTAAATTAAATTTGTTTATTATTTATTTTTTAAATTTAAATTAATTTTACACTTTTTAAATTTTTTATAAATAATAACTCCTAAAATTTATAACTAAAAATAAACAAAAGATTATAAACATATAAAAAAATTATTAAAAAAAATAAAATTGATAAAAAAATTTAAAAAAACTGATTAATAAAAAAATAAAATCAACAAAAAAACAAAATTTAAAAATTTAAAAAATACAAGTATTATGAAAAAAATAATAAATAAAATTAATTAAAAAATAAAAATTATATAAAATTGAAAAAATATAATAAACAAAATTGATTAAAAATAAAACTAAATAAAATTTATATAAAATTCTAAAAATAAAGTATTGATAAAAAATAATAAATAAAATTGATTAAAAAATAAAACTAAATAAAAATTAAATAAAATTGAAAAAAAATATCATATTGATGAAAAAATTAATTAATTAAATTAATTAAAAAATAAAACTAAATAAAAATAAAAATATATGAGGGCTATTTTTAAATAAAATTAATTAAAAAATAAAACTAAATAAAAATTTAAAAAATTAAAAAATAAATAAAAAAAAGGATAAAAAGGTCATTAGAAGGGGAGAGAGAAGAAGTGGGAGGGGGGTGTGCGGTGATGGGGGTGGGAAAAGCAGGCCTCATTGTTAATATGGAAGTATGATAATTAAATTAATTATTATATTATTTTTGTATGGATGATGACTAAATTAAATAGGAAATATTTTACATGATGGATGATGACTAGGGGTAGGGGTGAGTATTCGGTTAAAATTGAATCGAACCGAATCGAATTAATTGAAAATTGAATAAATCGATTTTTTTTTAACCAACCGAACCGATCAAATTTTTCAATAAAAATCGAACAAACCAAACCGATATTTTATCGGTTAATTCGGTTTTCAACTGAATTAATTGATTTTTTAAAAATATTATAAAAAATTTTACTAATGAATTAAGAATTTATAAATTTATTTACTTAAAATTTATAAATTATTTTTGTAATTTGATTAATTCAGTTTATTCAATTTAACCGAATAAGAAATTTTAAAATTGAAATCGAATCGAATTAACCGAATTAATCAATTTTTTTAAAAAATAATCGAACTTCCGAAATAACTGAACTGAATTTTTAATTCGGTTCAATTTGATCGGTTTATTCGGTTTAACCGAATTTTTGCTCACCACTAAACTAAATAAAAAATATTTTTATTTGATGGATACTAATTAAATTAAATAGGAAATATTTTATTTGATGAATGATTGTTAAATTAAATAAAATATATATTTTTTATAAATGATGTCTAAATTAAATTGGAAAAATGATGATATTTTTAATTTTGTAATGAATAAATCTAGTATTTTTGTTTTTTAAAGAAAAGATTAATTAAATATAAATGATTTAAAATTATCAACTAAATAACTAAAACTCAATTTTGGAAAGAGGAATTACAGGTGTACTAGATGATGTGAGATTCTTTAATGTTGAAGTTGTGTGTGTGTATTGAATTGGACCAATAAAATACTCAATTTATTTTTTTATTGGATGTGAAAGGGATAATTGTTTCCTTGCAAATTATAATGCGAAAAAATAATTAAATCTTTTTAAAAATTCTATCAATTCTTGATTGTCTCCGTGTGTTTTTTTTGTTATTAAGAAATCGATGCATTAAATACTAAACATTAAATTTTAAATTCTTTATAAATATTTAAAATAAAGAAATTAAACTAATTTATTAGGAATTATAATTATTCCTATTTATTATTCAAAATAAAATTATTAATTATTAAATACTATTTTTAAATTTAATTCTACTGTATTTACTCCTACATACACACACCCTATACTGTTATAGCAATTATAAATTAGAATAATTTTTTTATATTATATGTTTAAAAAATAGTTTTTTATGAAAAGAATAATAAGAGACGTTTATCTATTTTTTTCCCCCAATTAAGGTCGAACTGAATTAAGTTCCAAAAAGAAATAATATTTTTTATACATATTTCCA
>NW_027432494.1:0-1109 GCF_044706935.1 Curcuma longa
GAGCCAATAGTATGAGGTACATAGTTTTACATCCTAGAAATGTAGAAATCTAAAGAGAAACCATATCTTCTATAAAATCCTCTCGCATTACGAACTGAAAAAGATTTGATACATCATGACAAACTTTAGTAGTCATTATTCCAAAGGTGTAAGCTCTTTAAACAGACCCAAAGCGATCATTACTTTCTGCTTTAATCGCAAAATAAAATTGTCAATTAAAGCACAAATTCTCTCATTCAGATAAGATGATTTCCCAATTAAAATTGTCACAAGAATAAGACTCAAGAGAATTCTAGAACAGCACCACAAAGTCAAACCAAATCTTGACTCTGTCAGAATATAGACAAAGTTTCAATTTTGATATTTCAGGAATTAAACTAGTGATGGACAGCTAATATGGAAATATTAGATGATGATAGCTTTGCACCATAGATTTTTGGTGTTCGCAGACTTGCATTTGTCATTCTTTTATTTGTTTAGAGCTACTCTTTTGAGGAAAATGGTGATTGTGTTCCTTAAAATCAAAAGAAGCCGAAAAATAATTCTCAAGTTCCAATTTGAAACTTAAGGATCCCGATAGATGTTTCCTCTATTTTTTTAAAATAAAAGTTATGTTATTATAAATTTTAGATTACTACTAGGATTGATATTTTATGTTTAGATATATTAGTTTCTAATTCATATTTTATATTATAATTTTTATAAAGTTAATATAAATAATTTCTAGTATCATGTGATAATCTAGCAGAATTAAGATCAGAAGAAGAATCTTTAAATAAAATTAAAGTATCATAGTACAAAATTGATATTTTTTATAAAATTTTTAATTTAAGGGTCTAAAGTAAATACAATGAAATAAATTTCAAGAATATAATAAAAATATTTTTTTTATTTTACTTTCATTGTAATACGTAAAGAGATAAAAACTTAGTTGCACTATGTTAATTTAAAACTAAAACTATACTAACAAAATTCACCATAACTAAATAAGTAAGATAATAAACATCGAAAAATTATTTGATTACATCATTAAATACTTTTTAAATTTCATAAATACTATTACATATAGTCTATTGGTATAAAAATAAATATATATTTATATTATTAGT
>NW_027432495.1:0-5647 GCF_044706935.1 Curcuma longa
TAATTGGATGATTACAAACTATATGTGGACTTGTGGAGAAAAGTTTAGAAAACTTGTGGAGAAAAATTTAGAAGAGAGGCTTTTCTTCTTCTATTCTATTCTCCTTACAAGCAATACAATGACTTATTTATAGGATGTAGTCTATCCTTTTAAAACTCAAATAAACTTAATTACAGGCAATTAAAAACCATTATCTAAAGGCTAACTTCTAAGTCTTTACATTTCATATTCCTTTTCTCAAACTGAAAATGGACATTTAATGTTTATTCCAACAATACTCCCCCATAAACTTAAATGCTTCTGCCATCTTTCATGCCAATCAGTCTTTTGCAGTTGTCGAGAAGTATCATCGGTAGTGGTTTCGTGAAGATATCTGCGACTTGGTCTCGACTTCCACGTGCACTAATTCCACATTCTCCTTCCTTTCACTTGATCTCGGATGAAGTGAAAACGAACGTCAATATGCTTGCTTCTCTCATGATTCACCGGATTCTTGCTTAACTCCCCAATAAATTTCTGAGCCATATCGCATGACGTACACATAAAGATGCTGCCACATATTCAGCTTCACATGTCGAGAGTGTCACGATCGGTTGCTTCTTTGAAAGCCAGGTAAACGCCGTGTCACCCATAAAAAACACATAACCCGATGTGCTTTTTCGATCGTCCAAGTCTCCGCACCAATCGCTGTCGGAGTACCCGACCAACTTGTAATCTGCCGCATTTGTATAGAATAACCCAAGTGACACTGTTCCTTTGATGTACCGTAGGATTCGCTTCAACGCCTTCCAATGTGAATGAACTGGCTCCTCCATGAACCGACTTACAATGCCGACACTTAATGCAAGGTCCGGCCTTGTACATGTGAGATAGCGAAGGCTTCCCACTAAACTTCGGTATTTGCTTGCGTCGACTCGTTCTCCTCCATCAAACTTAGAGAGTTCTTCAAAATCTCCTTTGCATATGCCTCCTGGGATACAAAGATACCCGTCTTTCCTTGTCTTACCTCCAAACCAAGGAAAAACTTCATCAAGCCCAAATCTGTCATCTCGAACTCCCGTGTCATTGTGCTCTTGAACTTTTGTAGCATTTCACTATTATTCCCCATAAAAATGAGATCATCAACATAAAGAGCAACAAATAACATATTACCTCCATTCTTCTTCACATAAAGGGCATGTTCGTAGGGACATTGCTTGAACCCGTTCTCCTTGAAGTATGCATCGATACGAATATCCCACGCCCGCGGTGCTTGCTTCAATCCGTAAAGTGCCTTCTTCAATTTCAACACCTTCTTTTCTTCTCCTATTTTCATGTACCCGGGTGGTTGTTCGATATAAACTTCTTCTTCAAGCACACCATTCAAGAATGCCGACTTGACATCCATTTGTAATGTCGGCCATTTGCATTGAGCCGCTTGTGAAATGAGCAATCTGATTGTCTCCATTCTTGCAACGGGAGCAAACACCTCCTCATAGTCGATTCCTGCCTTTTGCTTTTATCCCTTTGCTACAAGTCTCGGCTTGTATCGTTCTATCTCCCCTTGAGCATTCATCTTTCTCTTAAACACCCATTTGACACCAATGGGCTGAGTTCCTTTCGATAATTCTGCTAACTCCCATGTGTTGTTGCGATTTATTGCTTTAATCTCTTCGTCCATGGCAGCTTGCCATTTCTTGTCTCGCACTGCCTGTTCAAAACTTATATTCTCAGAATCCACCAAAAGACATATAAGGTGTACCTCATTTGTCGAATCATACAGATCTTGTAAACTTCGCATTTTGGGCTGTCGTGGTTCATTCTTCATTATCAATAGTTTCAGAATTTTATGGTATGGCTGTTGGTATAGCAGTTGATGATTCTCCAACTTCGATGATATCCTCTGTTTCTTTATTCCAATCCCATTCATCCGCTTCATGAACTCGTACATCACGGCTCACTAGAATCTTCTTGCTTATCGGGTCGAATAGCTTGTATCCTTTTGTTTTCTCATCATACCCAATAAAAATATATCTCTTGCTTTTGTCTTCAAGCTTTGTTCTTCGCTGATCCGGCACGTGTGCATAGGCCAAACTGCCGAATACTTTGAGATGAGAAACTGTTGGTTTTTGTCCGCTCCATGTCTCTTGTGGTGTTTGATCATACAACTTTGCATGTGGGCACCGATTTTGAATATAGACAGCGCATTGCACGGCTTCCGCCCAAAATTCCTTTGGCATTTTCTTGCTCTTGAGCATTGACTGAACCATGTCGAGAATGGTCCTATTCTTCCTCTCGGCCACCCCGTTTTGTTGTGGAGAGTACGGTGCGGTTAGAAATCGCCTTATGCCTTGCTCCTCACAATACTCCATGAAAGCCGTTGAAGTGTACTCGCCACCTCTATCGGATCGTACAGATTTGATGTGTCTACCGGTTGCCTTTTCCACCAGCACTTTGAATTTTTTGAACACCTCAAACGCCTCGGATTTTTCTTTAAAATAAACCCAAGTTTTTCGTGAGAAATCATCAATAAAAGAAATGAAATACCTTTTGCCGCTGAAAGATTCAGGGGTGATTGGTCCACATATGTCGGAATGAATCAACTCGAGAGGTTGCTTAGCCCGATATTCTGCCTTCTTTTGAAATGGCATTCTCGCATGCTTTCCAAGCACACATTCTTCACAAAATTTTCCCTCGTATTGCATGTCTGGTAGTCCGTGCACCATGTTCTTCTTTGCCAACTTGTTTAGGCCTTCATGATGTAGGTGACCAAAACGGAGATGCCATAGTGACGCCTTGTCTTCTATGTTGACTTGCAAACATCTTTCTCGTACACTTCTCAAATTCAGTTTGTACATCCGATTTTCCCCATTTCAACTTGAGCGACTAAACGCCCTTGCTTGTCTTTCAATAGTAATATCCGATCTTTCATAAAAACCAAATAACCTTTCTCCATAAGTTGCCTCATACTTAAAATGTTGCTCTTGAGGTCTGGTACGTAATACACATCTTGGATTGACTCAACTAAACCATCTTTTTGTAAATAATAAATCGTACCTTGGCCTTTGACCTCAACCTTCGAGCCATCTCCAAATGATACAGATACAGCTTCAACCTTTCGCATCTCTTTGAAATAATGCTCATGCCCGCACATATGGTTGCTTGCAGCCGTGTCGAGGTACCACTCTGTGTTGTTGTCGGTGTTGACTTTGTCATATGCCATTAAGAGAAAACCTTCTTTCACTTCATCTTCCATGGCTAGGTTGGTTGTCTTTTCCACCTTTTCCTCGACTCGACATTCTTTTGCAAAATGCCCCACCTTTCCACAATCGTAACATTTATCAGAATTGCAATCCTTCGCATAGTGACCATATTTGCCACACTTGTAGCACTCGATGTTGGAATAATTTGACCGACCGCCTCTCCCACGACCGCGTCCTCTTCCACGCCAGTTCTGTTGGTTTGATTGCCCCTTCTCCTCATGATATCTTTTTTGGCCGCGGCTTCTCCCACCGCGACTATTTCCTCGATCACCACGGCCACGCCATTTACCTCGAAAGTTTTGAGAATGGAATATCTTCTCGTCATTGATCGATGCTTTGGTTTGAAGTGCCTGCTCAAGTGTCTCCTCGTTCTTCTTCTTCTTCCGGTATTCATGTGCCATTAGGGAACCAGCAAGCTCATCGATCGTGAACTTTGCTAGATCCTTTGACTCTTCTATGGCACATACCACATTCTCGAAACTGTCGGTTAACGACCTCAGAATTTTCTCCACGACCCGCGCATCGGACAACTTTTCTCCATCTCGGTTGAGTTGATTCACCACAGTTTGAACACGTGTGATGTAATCGGACACACCTTCCGACTCCTTCATCTTCATGCCTTCCAACTCGTTGCGAAGAGTTTGAAGGCGAACTTGTTTAACTCGGTCGGCTCCTTTGTACACAGTCTCCAAGATGTCCCACGCTTCTTTTGAAGTTGTTGCATTCGCAATCTTCTCAAAGCCCGACTCATTAACAGCTCGGAACAGCATGTACAATGCTGTCTTATCTTTTGATCGCGTTTCTTTCAACGCCTTATTTTGAGCCGCCGAATATCTTGCGGTAGATTCTGGTTCTTCGAAACCTTCTTGAGCCACCTCCCAACAATCCACCGAACCAAGAAGAGCTTTCATTTGGATGCTCCAATTCTCGTAGTTCACCTTCGTTAACTGGGGCAACGACACATTATTGATTATAGTCCCCATTGGCTCTGATACCAATTTGTAGAAAAATAATTGGATGATTACAAACTATATGTGGACTTGTGGATAAAAGTTTAGAAAACTTGTGGAGAAAAATTTAGAAGAGAGACTTTTCTTCTTCGATTCTATATCTCCTTACAAGCAATACAATGACTTATTTATAGGATGTAGTCTATCCTTTCAAAACTGAAATAAACTTAATTACAGGCAATTAAAAACCATTATCTAAGAGTAACTTCTGACTCTTGACATTTCATATTCCTTTTAAAACTGAAAATGGACATTTAATGTTTATTCAACAGGATTAAGAACCAGATGCACCTTGGGTGCTGTCACTACTAATGTCTCTCTGAGAATGGAACAAAGGAGGAAACTCCACTGTCTTTTTGCTTCGACTGTCTATTGAGAATTTGAGATACTTGTCTTAGGTATCATAAACTTGTAGACAGTATCATAAACTTCGCCTTAGGCTCCGTTTACTTGGAAGTGCGGAAAGAAAAACTGCGGAAAACTTTCCTCCGTATTCATCCATCCACTTTTTACTTTGTTAAATTTTTACAAGGGAAAGAAAATAAATCCATCAGCGGATCATTTATTTTGTCAAAATACATCCCTCCCAAATCGGGCGGAAAACAACGACGGAAAGACTTATCTCCGCTTCTGCCACACCTACGTCCTCAAACTTCTTCGCCTCCCCCATCTTCTTCTTCTTCTTCTTCTTCGTTCTTCCTTCTTCTTCTTCCTTCTCACTGCTTTTTCCTCCCCAATCTTCTTCTTCTTCGTTCTTCCTTTTTCTTCTTCCTTCTCACTGTTTTTTCCTCCCCAATCTTCTCACTGCTTTTCCCAAACTTCTTCTTCTTCGTTCTTCCTCCTTCTTCTTCTTCCTTCTCACTGCTTTTTCCTCCCCAATCTTCTTCTTCTTCGTTCTCCCAAATCGGGCGTGTTCTCTGCCGTGAAATGCTTCGAAGGAGGAGAGGACGGAGGAGCCGCTGTCCTCGGCGGCCCTAGCGGCTGCATAGGAGTTCCAGTCGACGAGGAGCGAGGACGAGGAGGGTGCCGGATCGCGCTTGCTGCGCGCCGCAGGAAGCTTCCAGCTTCTCCTTCACAGAGGTCGCGCAGCAGGAGACATCTCCCTTGCAGGAAGCTTCCAGCTTCTCCTTCACAGAGGTCGGCGCAGCAAGAAGCTTCCAGCTTCTTCACAGCTTCTTCCTTCACAGCTTCTTCCTTCTCCTTCACAGAGGTCGGCGCAGCAGAAAGCTTCTTCCTTCACAGCTTCTTCCTCTCCTCCTGCGGCGGAATACTTTTCCGTCGTTTACTCTCCCTGCGGCGAGATTTCCTTTCTCTTCCCTAGGGATTTATTTTCTCTAGGGATTCCTTTCTTTTTTTCATCCGTTGTATGAAGTAAACATAGCATTAGTGTCTGTT
>NW_027432496.1:0-107839 GCF_044706935.1 Curcuma longa
CCGATGAGACATTCCTTAATGATGACGTGACAGGTATACACGTTCATCTCTCCTTATAACGACCACTCCCTCCTCAACAGGTAACTTCTTCTCCTTTTTGAACGCTCAAGCTCGTTACTATTCTTCTTCCTCTCGTCGTTATTGACTTGAGCGTCGGAGTGGTCGTGTCAGGGCACCCCCTGGCCTTCCTACTCACGCTTGTTGTGTTTTCAGGTGCCTGGAGCTAGCAGCACGCTAGACCCCCTTCCTATGCCACGCCGTTTTCCTCGGAGGTCCGGTGACTTGTCCAGGAGCCCGTCTCAACCGGAACATATTTTGGCGCCGTCTGTGGGAACATCAACGTCCGGACTTGAGATGCCGACGGATGATTCTCATCGACCTCACCTACTCACCATGACGCAGGAAGAATTTGATAGGGTGGTGGCCGCCGCCGTCCTAGCGATCTCCAGACAGCAACCCCAAGCTTTGACTGCTCCCTCACGACCTCCCTCCCTTTCCGCTAAAGCTCCACCGGCGTCGGTCCGCAGACTCTTTGAACCTACGGAGGCCCGTCAGGCCCAAGTCCACCAAGCCCACTAGGCCCAGGGCCAAGCCTGGCCCTACGGCGACGAGGATTACTGCGGAATGCCCGCGGAATCCGCGTTAGCACCGACTCCACCCCGCCATCCAGCTCGTGGCAAAGCGCCGTGCTCCGGCGAGGGCAGCAGTTCCCAGCAATCTCCCTTCGCCCCTTGGATTCTAGACGAGGAGCTCCCCCGCCGCTTTAGAGCTCCCCAGCTCTCTGACTATACTGGAACCACGGATCCGGAGGATCATCTGAGTCGCTTCGAGAATGCAGCCCTGCTGCACCAATACACTGACGCCATCAAGTGTCGGGTCTTCCTCACTACTTTGGCCAGCTCTGCGCTCCGTTGGGTCAACAGGCTCCCTCCGGAGTCCATCTGCTCCTTCAACGACTTCAGAAGCGCCTTTCTAAGGCACTTCGCCACCAGTCGGACGTATCAGAAGACCCCCATGGACCTCTTCTCCACCAAGAGAAGTCCAAAGAATCGCTTAAGGAGTATGTGTGCCGATTCAATCAGGTGGCACGAGAGGTCCCAACCGCTACATCAGAGGTCCTTGTCAGCGCCTTCTCTCAAGGACTAATCGAGGACGACTTCTTCCGATCCCTCATCAAGAAGCCTCCAGAAAACTTCGATATGCTGCTCACTCGAGCGGTTAAGTATATACACGTGGAGGAAGCTCAAGCGGCTCGGCGCATAAATTCTGACTCCCAGTCTCACGGAGGCCCAAGTCGGCAACCTGCTCTAGCCAGTCGAAGTGACAACCACCCTTTACCTCAACTGCTCCGGAGGCCGGAGCCGGAGCATCTGACGGTACCAAAAGCCGGCCCTCATGCCATACAGGCAGTGAACTCCCTACCCACTCATCCTTCGGGGCCTTCACGGTGGGTGCCCCGGTTCTGTGCCTATCACCGGATTCGGAGTCACGACACTCGGGACTGCCATCAGTATGCCCGAGTCCTCCGAGAAGCAGAGGAACAACGCACCAGAAAAGCTGCCCCTGCCCCCCCCCCCAACCTCGAATGAAGATCACCAACCAGGCAGCTCCATCATCTCCTCCGCCTTCTCCTCAAGCCGCCTACAAACGCCACCGCTTTCCGAGGGAACTGACTCCCCCGCTTGGAGTGAAGGGGACCACAGTCATGGGGTCGGCCCTTGCGACCCCCGAGCTGGCAATCAAGACAACGCCCCTCGCGGCAGCATCAAGTAAGCGCTTGCCGCCTGCCTTCTCTGCAATCAAGATGTCTTCGCCTGGACTCCGACTGACCTCACAGGAATCTCTCCTGCTGTTGCTGACCACCGCCTTAATACCCTTCCGGGAGCTCGCCCCATCAAGCAGAAGTGACGCACTTAGCGTCCCGGAGCACCAATGTCACGGTACGTCCTGTGTATTTCTTATACTTGAATAACAATGACACTGTCGCAGGGCCTCCTCCGGGTGTCAAGGCTTCTCAGCCATCCTCCAACACTCTCCTAACTCGGACATAGTCGCGGATTGAGCCAACTTAGGTCTCGGACCTACGCCATCAATAATATTTAGGTCTCGGACCTACGTCATCGACAATATTTAGGTCTTGGACCTACGCCATCGACAATATTTAGGTCTCGGACCTACACCATCGACAATACTCTCCCGATTCGGATATAGTCGAGATCGAGCTCAAATTCAGATCTCGGACCTGCTCCATCAGCAATTGCCCTTTTCAGGGTTCAACCGCCCTTGTGCTCCTACAACCGGGGTCGAGCTCCCTTCGGCAACCGAGCCTTACTACAGGTATGGACTCAACTCCCATCTCCAGCTATTGCCCTTTTTAGGTTTCAACCTTCCCCGCGCTCCCACAGCCGAGGTTGAGCTCCCTTCAACGACTTTGCCTTATGACAGGCCAGGAACACCGAGCCCTGAGCTCGCGACTTCGCCTTACGACATGCCAGGAGCACCGAGCTCTAAGCTCGCGACTTCGCCTTATGACAAGCCAACAACACTCTCACTGACTCACTCTACTCAGTCAGCAAGCTCTCGATTATAATTAATTTTATTATTTAAATTTAAATTTTTAATTTTTAAATTTCATTTAGTATTTTTAAGATTAAAAGGTTTATTGTATGATTTTTTTTCATTTAATTTTAAATTTTTAGTGATTAAAATATTAAATTTAAAATTTATCTGGCTGAATTTTAATTTATCTCATTTGAGTTAATTAAATTATTTTAAGATTATCTTGATTATTTAATTTTAAATTATTTAAATTGATTAAATTTAAATTATTGAATTTATCTTGAAAATTACTTACATTAATTTTATCTTGATTGGTTGAATTAATAATGAATTTTGAATTAATTAAATTAATTAAATTTTTAATTTTTAATTTATAGTTATCTTGGTTGAATAAATTAAAGATTTGATCTAAATTTTTATTAATTTAATTTATATCTAGATTAATTTTATTATCAGAATTTATTAAATTTAAATAATTAGTAATTGAAATTTTTAAGTTTGAATAGTTGAATTGTTTTTTAATTTATATTTATTATTTAAATAATTCCTACTAGATTTATTTTTATTATTGATGGGATGTCGATTTAAATTATTCAAATTAATATTAATTAATTTGTTTTTTAATTCTAAATTATTTAAATTAGATTTTATCAAATTTATATTATTGTTAATTAAATTATTTTAAATTTTAAATTTCTTAAATTATCCAAGTTATCAAAAGAAATCAATCTATCATACAAAATTCTAGGAGAATTTCATATTAAGAAATTTATCGGAAGCACAACTCCTAATTCTATTGTTGACTGGTTCTTTGTCTTATTCTCCGAACATTGGTTCTTATAATATTTGGATCTTTGGCACTTGAAGCATATAATGCACTCTTTATTTCTCCAGACTACTCACATCAGTTGCTCCTTAACCACCAATGGTGTCGTTCAAATCTTATGAATAGGACACTGATTTTTATAGTGTCCTCTCTACCTACAATTGAAACAAATAATATGTAATTTAAAATAAACTTTTAAATTGTTACCTTGCTCCCACTCGATCTTTGTCTTCTTGCTCCCATAGCGGCTAGTCTTATCGAGAGTGGGTCAACTCTGATACCAACTGTAGGATTGTCGCATGCAAGAGAGGAGGGTGAATCTCGATCATACTTTTTGTGCTTGTTTCATCGTGTTCGTTCTTTCTATCAAAGTATTTGTAGCAGGGAAATAATAAATAAAAATTAAACAAGATGACATGTTATACCTTCTTAATGTTGAGAAATCTCAACACAAGTCTATTCAATCCTTAAGAAATATGAATAAAGTTTCAAAAGTGTACCGGAATCCATCGCTAGCAGCCGATGTTGAGATTGATCTTCTAAAAGTGCAGAGTTCCTTACGGTTTCCTTAGTTTCTCTGACGATGGGGATTCAGCGAATGATTTCTCTCCTCTGTCTTTTGGGGACCATAACCCCTTTTAAAGATTGACATATTTCTAATTTGGCCCCTCATCAAATTAGAAATACGGAATAGTATCCACAATTATTATTCATGACGATTATGCCCTTAAGTCAAATCCCGAATAAAATTTAGATAACATAATATTGACTTAATATATTTGATGACTATATATATTCATTTAATTATACAGATGTCCTATTAGATGCTAACAATCTCCCACTGGACATATATATAATTAAATGAATGATATATCCTTAGTGTGCACAATATTGTCATTAAATCCGAGGACATTCCTAACAATCTCGTCCATTAGTCATATTAACATAGGATCAAAGCAGTATTCGTTGTATCAATCACAACTAAACCTATCAATGGTCACATACATCAACATAACTAAATGACATAGATCAATCATGAATTAGTGGCATGAAAATTACATGCAAGGTGATCTGTTCATGTCAATTTTCAACTGGTCCAACTTTAACTTTAGTGAGATCAAACTTTAACTTAATTTTACAAAGTGTAATGAACTGAATGATGCTTTATTACTGATCAGAATAACAAAAAAAATATCTATAAAACAAACTGAAAGACAATCAAAATTACAAACTCTCACTCAACTTGGAGATCATCCATCTCTAAAACTCCCATACGAGCAGTATGCTCAAGAAAGACATTAGGTGGCAAACCCTTTGTCAGGGGGTCATCTACCATGGAGCTTGTACCCAAGTGTTCTATAGAAATCTGACCACTTTGTACCCTTTCCTTCACAACTAGGAACTTGATGTCGATATGCTTCGACTTCGTTGAGCTCCTATTGTTGTTAGAATATAATACAGCTGATTTGTTATCACAAAATAATCTAAGGGGTGGTCTTTCAATCCCTTCCAGAATGCGCAGCTCCGTGACAAAACTCTTCAGTCATATTGCATGATTTGATGCCTCATAACACGCTACAAATTCTGCTTCCATGGTGGAGGAAGTTGTGAGTCCCTGTTTGAACTCCTCCAAGAAATGGCTCCACCAGCCAACAAGAATACATAGTCCGAAGTGGATCTCAAACTATCTTGGCATCCTCCAAAATCAGAGTCAGAATACCCAATAATCTCAAGACTATCTGACCTCTAATACGTGAACATGTAACCTTTAGTTCTCTTCAGATATCTCATAACCCTTTTAGCTGCCTTCCAGTGATCCAAACGTGGGTTGCTTAAATATCTGCCAAATACGCCAACTATGTACGCAATATCCAAACGCGTACAAACCTGAGCATACATAAGACTTCCAACTGCCAAAGCATATGGAATCTTTTGCATCTCCTGAATTTCAAGATTTCCTTTAGGCTATTGTTTGAGACTAAATTTGTCTCCCTTAGCGACCGGGATGTTTCCTGATTTACAATCTTGCATGTCATATCTTTTAAGTACTTTATCGATATAGCTCATTTGTGACAATCTAAGAATACCTCGAGAACGATCCCGATGTATCTGAATTTCTAATACAAATGAGGCCTTACCAAGATCTTTCATCTCGAAATTTCTTGACAAAAAATTCTTGGTTTGGTGCAATAAGTCTATATCATTTGTGGTAAGCAAAATGTCATCCACATATAAAACCAAATATATGTGTTTACTCCCACTGAATTTGTGATACACACAATCATCAATTAAATTCACTCCAAAACCAAATGAGAGAATTACCTCATGAAATTATGGTACCACTGACGAGACGCTTACTTAAGCCCATAGATGGATTTCTTTAATTTGCAAACCATATTCTTTGGATCTCCTGGCACAAAATTTTCTGGTTGCAACATATAGATTGTTTCATCAATGTCTCCATTGAGAAACGCTGTCTTTACATCCATCTGATGTACCTCCATATCAAAATGTGCAACAAGTGTCATGATTGTCCTAAAAGAGTCCTTAGTTGAATCCGGAGAAAAAGTCTCTTTATAGTCAATCCCATATTTTTGAATAAAGTTTTTTGCCACAAGACGAGCTTTATACTTTTCCACATTACCTTTTGAATCCTTTTTGATTTTAAAAATCCATTTACAACCTACAGGTTTCATACCTTCTAGTAATGGGACAAGTTCCCAAATTTTATTGTCTTGCATAGACTTATACTCTTCATTCATAGCATCAATCCACTTTGCTGAAATGGAACTATCTATGGCTTGACGAAAGTTGATGGGATCATCTTCCATCATACCAAGATCATCCTCATGTTCCTAAAAAAATACATAGTCATCCGACATAGTGCTTCTCCTTTCTCTTGTAGATCGCCGCAATGACACTTGTTCCTCAATAGCTTATTCTTGAGGTTGTTGAGTTTGTACCTCTGGAAGATTAACATTGTCTTGATTTTATGGAATTATTTCGATATTTTCAATGACCAGATAAGAATCCTGATCATTGTCCAAAGAAACTGGAATAGGAATCAACTCCTCGTTAACCGAAGTAGAAGTTGATTCTTCCTCAAAGACAAACCCTTTATTTTATTCTTCCTCCCAAACTCAATATCCTCAAAAAATACAGCTGTACCCGTCTTGAAAATCGACTTTAAGTTGGTATCATAAAATTTATAGCCCCTTGATCGCTCAGAGTAGCCAATAAAATAGCTGCTAACTGTTTTGGGGTCCAATTTATCCGTATGAGGCTTATAAGACCTTGCTTCAGCTGGACATCCCCAAACATGGAAATGTTTTAGGCTAGGTTTTCCCCCAACCAAAGCTCATAAGGTGTTTTGGCAGCTGCTTTTGTTGGTACTCTATTCAGAATATATGCTGCAGTTTTTAATGTCTCACCCCAGAGTGACTTTTGTAAGGAAGAATGACTAACCATACTCCTCACCATATCCTGTAGAGTGCGATTTTGTCTTTCCGCTACACCATTCATGCTTAGAGAGCTCGGCATGGTGTATTGTGGGACGATACCACACTCCTCTAGGTATTTGGCAAAAGACCCTGGACGTTGTTCACCTGAACCGTCGTACCGATCGTAGTATTCACCACCACGATCGGACTTTACTTTCTTTATCTTTCTGTCGAGTTGATTTTCAACTTCAGCCTTAAATGACTTGAACACGTCCAATGTTTGAGTCTTTTCCTGAATAAGAAAAAAATGTATGCATATCTAGAGAAATCGCCTATGAATGATACGAAATAGCGTTGACCATTCCAAGAAGGAATTGGAAATGTACATCCGTATGTATCAATTCAAGGACTTCCGTAGCTCTATATGCATTCAATTTTTTGCCTTTGGTTTGTTTTCCTTTAATGCATTCAACACAGACATTAAAGTCCGTAAAATCAATGGAATTTAGGATCTCATCTGATACAAGACGTTCAACTCTATTTCTAGAGATGTGACCTAAACGTTTGTGCCATAATGCACCCGAAATATTATCATTTAGTTTTCGTTTAGTACCTCTTGATTCAATGTTTAGGGTTTCATTATATGAAGCATTTGTATCAAGTAAATATATATTTTCATATTGCATTAATGAACCGGTTCCAACAACTGAAGTACCAATAGATAACTGAAACTGATTGTTTCCAAATAAACAAGAGTAACCAGATTTGTCCAAATAACAAACAGAAATTAAATTCCGTCTAAAAGATGGTACAATAAAAGTATCTATTAAGTCCAAATAGTAACCAGTACTAAGCAACAATCTAAAGTGCCCTATTGCTTCAACTTCTACCGATTTTTCATCGCCCACAAAAATGTGTCTCTCAGCATCACTTGGCTTTCGGTAGTTAAGGCAACCCTGCATTGAAATATTGATGTTAGTAGTAGCACCGGAGTCTAACCACCAAGTATTTCTAGGTACTGAAGCTAAATTTACTTCAGAACAAACCAAATTAAGAAACATACCATTTTTCTCGCGCCATGCACGATATTTGGCACATTCCTTCTTCATGTGTCCAGCCTTATTGCAAAAGAAACAATCTCCTGTGTTCTGTTTCTTTGCATTTGGACCTGCAGCATCCGCATTCTTCCTTTTCTTGTCCTTATCCTTAGAGGTGCTTGCTAGATGAGCACTTTCAGTCCTTTCTTGCTTCAATCTCTTCCTCTTGAACACAATGAGAAATCAGTTCATTCAAATTCCACGTTTCCTTCTGACAGTTATAACTGATCTTAAAGTGGTTGAATTGAACTGGAAGAGAAATCAGAATGAGATGCACAAGTAACTCCTCATGCAAATCAAGCTTTAATGCCTTAAGTTTGGAAGCAAGATTAGACATCTCCATGATGTACTCCCTTATGTTACCATTGCCCTTATACTTCATTGAAATCAAGCTCTTAAGAATAGTGCTTGTTTCAGCCTTATCGCTTTTGGCAAAGCGCTTTTCAAGTTCTGCAAGGTAATCTTTAACATTGGTGGTGTCCTTAGACACTGCACTCCTGAACACCTCCGGAATTACACGTTTAATGATCAGTAGACTCATGCGATTAGAGCGTTCCCATTTCTCAAATTTAGCTTTCTCTTCAAGAGAGCTAGCTGCCGTAGGAATAGGGGGTTGCTCCGTCCGTATCGCAAGGTCCATGTCCATGCATCCGAGAACTATCTGAATGTTCTCCTTCCAATCCTTAAAGTTGGAATCATTAAGGACCGGTATTGAACTTAAGTTGGCAGAGATATTTGCAACATTAGCTGAAAAGAAAACAGAAAATAAACTGTAAATAACATGCACACTACTTTAATTTTCAATCTAGTTCAAAATAATTAGCAAACTCATCCAAAATATCTAGTGCACCATTAATTTCAAGTCTTTGGACAGTAAAATTAACTGCTAGTAATACTTTTGTTGTAATAATCAAACACTGACAATAATGCACGACAAATAACAAATCCCTTTTTGGATTGATTTGCTAATCTCATGTGAAATCCTTATAATCGTTACGTGTTTACTATCACATGTAATTTATGTACTCCGGTCAACCATTGACCTTCCTTTGGGCCGATCAAATGATCACATGGAAATACACAATTACATACATTCAAAAATTCAAAATTAAATAAACCAAATTAGAGAGGTCACTTTGGCAACATCATAATTCAACTTATTTAATTTGAATAAAGAACTAAATGCTAGTTAAATAACCAAATCAAACTCAGTCGATTGATTTTGGTCGTAGTCGACTGTCCGTCACTCCAGTCGACTGATTGGAAGCTCCAGTTGAGTCGCTAAACCTTCTGTTCACCATCAACTAATGTTCATCACTCCAGTCGACTGATGTAAAGCTCCAGTCGAGTCGCTAGACCTTCTGTTCACCATCAGTCGACTGATGTTCATCACTCCAATCGACTGATGTGAAGCTCCAGTCGAGTCGCTAGACCTTCTGTTCACAATCCGTCGACTGATTTTCATCACTCCAGTCAACTAATTTAAAAAAAACTGCATGAAGCGTTCGGTTGCCAAAAAAAACCGATGTCTCTGCCCTAATCCAGCGAGCGTTCTCTTGCCGCCCGCCGCCTGCACCGGCCTTGCCGGCGTAAACTAATTAATGTCAAGGAAATGAGGCCGCCCGTTTCTTGCCAACTCGCCGGCATCACGGGGATATCTCGATGGATGCGGATAGCACCTGTGCGCTGCCGTGTTCGTCGTCGGCCAAAAAACAGATTCGGGCAGAGAAATCACGGAAGAAACAGAACAACATAGTAGGAATTTCTTAAGAACTGAAATAACCTGGCTCTGATACCAATTGTTATACCTTCTTAATGTTGAGAAATCTCAACACAAGTCTATTCAATCCTTAAGAAATATGAATAAAGTTTTGAAAGTGTACCGGAATTCATCGCTAGCAGCCGATGTTGAGATTGATCTTCTAAAAGTGCAGAGTTCCTTAGAGTTTCCTTAGTTTCTCTGACGATGAGGATTCAGCGAATGATTTCTCTCCTCTGCCTTTTGGGGACCATAACCCCTTTTAAAGATTGACATATTTCTAATTTGGCCCCTCATCAAATTAGAAATACAAAATGGTATCCACAATTATTATTCATGATGATTATGCCCTTAAGTCAAATTCTGAATAAAATTTAGATCACATAATATTGACTTAATATATTTGATGACTATATATATTCATTTAATTATACAAATGTCCTATTAGATGCTAACATGTCATACATATTTACTTGGTTTTCAACCCCCATGGTCAGTACATCCAAGATCAAAGTACGGAAGGCGTCCATTCACTAGTGGTCTCATTTTCAAAAAAAAATTGGAGATAGAGAAACTTATCTTACAGTCTAGGAACAAGGACAAATATGAAGAGTATTGAATAAAGAAAATTGAAACGCAAACACTCGTAGCCAAGCTGATCTGGAAGTCCTGAGCACAATGCACCCCTCTTGGAACTTCTCCGATCCGATTGCACTCATGAGCATGGCAGAATATTAGAGTAGTGAATTGATTATTCTTTCATGTTGTTTGTTGAATACTTATAAAGACCCTTCTGAGCGTTCAAATCCCTTTCCGGGCATCCTAGACCGATTCAATCCAATCCGACTCCGTCGGTCTTTATCTAGTCGAATCTCATCCTGGTCTAGGCGCCTAGAATATGATCCGGGCGCCTGAATTTGTTTCTACCAAGTTTGACCCGAGTTTACTATGGGCATAGTTTGGCTGTGTCTATTTGCTTCTATCATGTTTCTTTAGTTTTGCTTCCAGCTCCTAGTTTTTATAAGATATGTATACAAACAAGCAACTTAAACCTTAAGGGTGCGTTTGGTTCAAGTTATGATATATAACCTTGGTTATGTAATTACCTGGTAATCACATAACCAAGGTTATGAGACATAAAATATAACCTAATGTTGTTTGGTTTACTTTATTTATTTGGAGGGAATAAAACATAACCAATTTTATATTTACTATATTACCCTTCATTCAATTATATTTAAATATAATTAATTAAATTAATAAGTATAAATTTGTTAATTTTTTTAATAAAATAATTTATTAAAAATAATTATTTTAATAAAAAAATCATTAAAATAATAAATATAATTTGTTAATTTTATTTTTTAAATTTTAAAATAAATTTATATATATATTAATAAAATAATTTATTAAAATAATTATTTTAATAAAATAATTCATTAAATTAATAAATATAGTTCCTTAATTTTATATTTTTAAATTTAAAATAAATTTATATTTCTTTCAATAAAATAATTTATTAAAATAATTATTTTAATAAAATAATTTATTAAATTAATAAAGATAATATGATAATTTTATTTTAATAAAATAATTTATTAAATTAATAAATATAATTTGTTAATTTTATTTTTTTAAATTTAAAAAATATATTTTTAATAAAATAATTTATTAAAATAATTATTTTAATAAAATAATTCATTAAATTAATAAATATAATTCATTAATTTTATTTTTTAATTTTAAAATAAATTATTTTTTAATTTATAAATATTTAAATTAAAATTTATTGAATTAAATAATTTAATTTTAATTAGATTTCATAGTACCTTTTAATTGACTTAGTTTTAAAATTAGAGGGTAATCATGGAAAAAATTTCGTTAACCTCAGGAATCGTAGAAAACCTTAGGCTACCAAGGTAATCACATTACCGGGTTATAACCCATTTGCTGATGTGGCGGTGATGTTGTATTACTTGGGAATCAATCATAACCTGAACCAAACAAGGTTATCAATGATAACCTTGGACAAATAACCAAGGTTATCAATGATAACCCCCAACCAAACACCCCCTAATTGTAATCTGTCTAACCTACTAGGCTTACCTAAGCCTTACCTTGTAGGTCTAACCTCTAAGTTTACTTAAGAGTTACTTTCCCAGGAATTCCTTTTGCCAAATATTCAGTCACGCTTGACCTGCTTGGACTTACCCTTGCTTAACCTGCAGTTAGAACCAATCACTCGGTAGACTTCCCACCTGCCAAACATTCGATCTTCTAGACCTGCTTGGACTTTTCCTTATCTAACCTCTAGTTAGGACTAGTCATTCGGTACACTTCTCACTGCTAAACATCCAGTCACCCTTGATTTGTTTGGACTTCCTACTAAGCATCCGATCCTCTAACCCCAGGACTTTCCTTTCGATGTTCGATCCTCGCTGACTCATCGACTTGCTAGACGTCAGATCCATTGACCCGCTTAGACTCTCCTAAACTCTCCGTCTGGTGCCCTCAATTTGTCAAGTCTTCCTTGCTCAGTCGCACTCACCAAGACTTCCTGACCTAACCTCCAACTAGAACTTTCCTTGTTAGTCATCTGGTCAAGTTTGACCTGACTAGACTTCACCCACCTTCAACTATTAGGTCTTGTTTGAATTAACTCTTGATCAAACTGACCAAACCTAGGTACATTATCAAACATTGAAACTCTAGAGGCAGACTACACCAACAAATTGTTCAGTATACTTGCTGTCGTATGAACCATTTTTTCTTAAATATGAATTGGATATTCTATTGGTCTTTATAGCTATATGATCTTTGTGGTTATATAGTTTTTGTGACTTTGCTTGGACGAGTGGGAGAAGTTGGTAATGGGGGCGTGGATAGTTACCAAAACTATCCACTTCTCTCATTTACCTAATATATCATGATCCCTTATATCTATGTAGGTCCAAGTCAAAGAAAGTGTTGAGCTGAGATTTTTTTTTTCTTGCAACGTGAGAACATACAAAGTACGAAGAAATTTAGTTCGTGGAATCTGGAGAGTTGTTCGACTTTGTAATGTCCTTCAGACGATAAGCACGAGGATCATCTGCTAGATAAGAACACGTTTGTAAGGCATCAATCAAAGTGTTTAATTGCTTTTATAATATAGTATACAAATATTTGTTCATGTATATCGATCTATCAATAATTACATGTTTATTTACTTAAAATTTCTATTAAATTGTGGGTAAAAAATCAAATGGCGTCGATCATTTGTAAAATTATTAAATGGGCATCTCATTTTCAATTAAAGTCAAATGAGATCTATCAATTATTTTCAATTAAATGTTCATCAATTATTTTATCTTGAAAATACCTCTTGATCCAATGTTGTAATATCTATTAGTAATTGTTATACTGTGTAGAAACTATCAAATAGGTGCTATCATATGTAGAAGCTACCCAATAGCTACTATGACATATAGAAGCTATCCAATAGCTACTATGATATGTTTATGGTAAGTTAAGAATATAGAATCAAGGGTTATAATATGTAAAAGTTATCGAGTAGTTGTTATAATATGTAAAAACTTTCCAATAACTATTACAATGTGTTTAGAGTGAATTTAAAATTTAAAATTTACACAATCTAAAAGTTACTCAATAGTTATTATAACATATTTAGAGTGAATTTAAAATTTATAATTTAATATTTAGAGTCTTTAAACAATATTATATCAAAATATCTTTTACTAATTAGTTAAAATTATTTAAACTTTATTAAAAATCACTTTAAAATAAATGTAGAAACTAGGATATAAATGCTACAATCCTAAACTCTAAACTTGTTATAAATATGTTTAGTAACTACTAAGTAGTTTTTATACATTTTAAATCATAAATACTAAATCTTAAACTCAACCTGAATATGTTATAACAGTTACTGAAAACTTCTACAATAATAGATTGGATCAAGGGATATTCTCAAGAAAAAATTACTAATGAGGCAGCCATATGATTTTTTTTTTTTTTTTTTTTTTTTTTTTTTTTTTGTTGAAAGGATGCCCTTTTGATTTTTACTCTTAATTTATTTTTTTTATTTTTTACATATTATTATGAATACTTAAAAAGAACATTAAAAAATTTAAATAATATATTATTTTTAGTAATTAAATTTATTGATAAATTATTCTCAAATATCGTTCATAAATATTATTCACTAACAACATTAACTATTCAAACTTATTTAATTATATATCATTTTATGATTAAATAAATACAAACAAATTTTATCAAATAGAATCCTTTGTTCATGAATATTTGATTCGATGAAATAATTAGTTGAGTTTAAAGTGACATTTAATTTAAATCTATTTTAATTTTTCTCATCCCAAATGGCAGTTTTCATAGACTCAATATTATTTTGTGAATTTCTTCTTCATAGAAAGATGAATAAAAGCAAATTAACCGACTATTAAATGATCATAAACAAGAAACTTATTGAGAAAATGATTTGATTAAATGTAACCTATTGAACATGAACACTCACTGATTATTAACGAACTCATTGTCATCCTCAGATTTAGGATGAAAAGGGGCTCCAAATTGGGACGACGACAACTCCACGAGCAGGGAGATCTCTCTTGTATCTAAAATATGTCAGTCGATCAGTGGCAAGTTTACCACCTTTGAAATACAATGATGAAGTTTCCATGTTCGAAGGGGAAAATAATAATGAAATAACAATAAACAACGAGATTTGCTAATTTGGAAGCATACAGATTGCACGTAAGAAACCAACTTGGCTGATTAGCCTTGAAATACTTAAAAGAGTAACTCAATTGGTCCTGCGATACAAAAGATACAATAAGGATGTCACTCAATCATTAACCACATACCGACACAATTTAACGTAGCAATTTGAGAACAAGGTGGGTCTCATGTTCATCCACAAAGTGTGTATCAAACTAATAAATAGTCGAAGAAACTTTAAACAATAAAATAAACTCAAACTGAAAACTTAATATTATTTAAACAAATCAAGCTCATAAAAAAGAAACCAAGTCAAATTTGAACAAATATTTCACAAGATTCAGCTTGACTAATTACATTGTCAAACAAGTTTGAACAGGACAAAACTTAGCTCGGTTGGCTCATTTACAATCCATGTACACACCAATTGTTAATATTCTTCAAATTTCAAATGCAGACTAGCATCTAATTTTTGTGGATATACAACATGTAATGTTTTTCTACAAATGAACTAAAATCATCTATAGTAATTAAGTTTACAGTAGGAGTGAGTGAAGACTACATCTTATAAGAGGCGTATCGATAAATAACTAAAAATCAACAAAGAGAACTGATAGCTTGCAGCATTAGTTAAAGAACTAAGTCAGATGAACTTTTTAGCATGTTTAATGTATGCCGTAGGCAATGGGGTGGGTCCCAGCTGATACATACCAATGGCAAACCATTAAACAAATACATAAATAAATAAATAGCAGCTACATTGATTTTAGCAATTACATTTACGGATGCAACTGGTGGATGTCATATTATACGTAACAAAAATCAAAAGAGTGTCCCACGTTTAATGAATAATTAAATAGACACTCCTGGTAAAAAAATCATTAAATGGGCATCCCACCATATATTTTATCCCAAGAATATCATTATTTTCAGTATTGGTGTAGCTGCTATGATTAGCAGTGCAGTTACTTAGTAGTTGCTACAATGCTATAATAGCAAATACAACACTGTTACAGTGTTAGCGACTATTTAGACAACTGTTATAACCGTGTAGCAACTACCTAAGTAACTACTACAACTGTTGTAACAATTAATACAACGTTATAACAATTATTAAGTAGCTACTACAAAAAAATAATTTTGATGGAGTTTAAACATTTTTGACCAAGTTGATAAAAATTATTTTAATATAATAATATTCTATGTATAATAATTTTGATTAAAGTGAAACGTTATATTTTATCACGTTGTAGTAGCTATGAGGCAATTGCTACACATTGTAACAACTATCCCATTGTAAGAGTTAATCGTAGCTACTACAATAATGCTAAAAGTAAGGATATTCTAAGGATAAAATATATGGGGGGCATCCTACATAAGGGACATTCATTTGACGATTCATTAAATATGGGGTGCCCTTTTAATTTTTACACTACATACAAACATATTACCTCACATAGACCGACAAGATTTATCAAAGATTTTATCTATCAACATGCATGAGTTGGATGCTACATTGACCATAGTTATCAGAATTAATCATGTGATTCACAATTTGTATCTTATAATATAATTCACACATAGAACCGTTCACAAAAAACGATTCAGCTCTTACATATGAATCGGAAATGAACGAAACTGTGATGATTTGTTTCAATTCAAATATGGTTCAATACAAACCTTAGTTTAGACAATTCTAAAATAAGGACAAAGACTCATTAAAAGTTAAATTAACAAACTAAAACTCAATCTAAGCCATAAAACTAATGCATGATACATAATAAAATCTCGAAAAAAAATGTACACACTCAACATAGTACACTAATTACCCTAAGCAATTTATTACATTAAGTATCAACATATAGACATACATATTTACCAATCTTAAGCAATTGATATAAATGAAACTTACTGCATTGGACCAAGCAATTCATAGAATAATTTATCTTTGGTTTATATAGATTTACTTTAATCAGAGCAGTATTGAGTTGGATTTTAAGAAACTAGGGAATAATTTGAACTGCTTAATCTTTATGCCATCAAAAAACGAATGCAGTGTGGTCTTCCACTATAAATGCCTATGCAACCTAACAAGCAGCGAGGCCACATCTTAACGCAACGAAAGTAGATATAAGAATATTACCTTAAGCGCATTGGGTAAGCTGTTGCAAGCGCAGTTTGCATTTATCTGTGAGCATGCATTTGTTGTATGTCATATTGACTAAGAGGAGCAGCTGTAGGTCCAAACTGGGAGTTGCCATCAGCAGTTGGCTAAGCAACAAATGACACATGTTAGTCTTACATTATGATAAATGACAACTGAAAAATAAACTTGTTAAAGCTATCATATGATATTAAAATTAGATTACAGTTTCACAGGATTAAAATACAAACTTTTGATGACAAAAGATATTATAGATCATAAGGTTAAACATAAATATTACGATATACATCTACATGACACAAGTTAAACAACCTAAAAGATAAACCTGATGGAAAGAATAAGCTGCTGCATATGAAGTTGTTTGGTACGCAATCTGAGGAGTTTCATAAGCTCCAGCGTATCCAAGACCTGAAAAACATCACATGAATACCAGCTAAAGTCCCTACAATTTGACTTACTAATATAAACTGAAGACCAATTTCAAGCATAAAAAATTAGAAGCAAGAGCCAGAAGAGTAGAAGAAATGGAAGAAGGATATTGATGGATGAAAAGAATACGAAATTTAAGCAAAATGTCCACTGCAACAGGTTAACCAGGTAAAAAATACCTGAGTTAGCTGCAGCTGCATCCGCCCGTGCTCTCTTCTCTATGTTTGCAAGTTCAGCGCGTAATTTTTCAACTTCACGAGTCATTAAAAGCATATTGTTCTCCATTATCTGACTCTGTTCAAGGTTATCAGCATGTGCCTTCTTCTCAAACTCTACTGCAGCCCTATGCAGAATCAAAAGCTAGATAAGAGAATCAGCAAATCTAAATTTAAAATGATACTGATACAAAAATGACATATTGGCTATTGTTAAATATTGTCTTGAAGTCTGGTTGGGTTAGCCTCCCATGCATCCACATAAGCCTATGCAGTAGGGATTGCATTGTGGGCAAGACCAATCACTAGTTTGTTAAAGTTCTTGTAATGTCCAAGTTATATTGATTTAAACAAGCCATATTTAGCTATATAAACAAATAAGAAGCGTATATTGTAAGTTGCTGCTTGGGCCAATCTGATATTATACATTACTGTTACTATAGTTGATGTTATTTTGGAAAAAAAATATTGTATATACACTCATATTTGCACCCCATATGAACATTTGCATTATGGATATTCAGATGCATACCTGTTGCGTATGCTTTTCAACATGTCACAAAAAAATGTTATAAGGGGTAAAAAAAACAAAGGAAAATAGCAAATTGGGACAAGTGCACAATCCTAGCCCTACTATAAACTAAAATGGTAGAAAGGAGGAAAAAGTGAAAAATTAAGATAGTAAATTTGGATGAGTAGGCAATCCTAGCCCAAGAAATGTAGTAGCACAATAAGCTATACTATGGCATCACAAAAGGATCTTGGTCTCAGTCTCCAAGATATATTTTGACTAATTATAATGATTTTCTCCATGCATTATACAGGCCACATGTTGCTTCTTGCCATCTGTCTGTTCTGATGGTTAATATTACCGCTCAATCTATGATAGACGATGTTGTTACTAAATCATAAAAAATAAAGTATGTACCATTTCAAATTTTGATGCATATCAAGCAAACAACACTACCTGAAAACGTCATCTCATTTAACAGGAATTAAACAGTTTATCTTCTGGCAATGACCACATCATATTGTCTTTGTAGGAATTTGAGACAGAATCTGAGACATCAGTCTTCCAAATAGTAAAATCTAGCAGAGACCAAAGTCAAATGCTAGTATTCTTTTCTGAAAAAATATATTTTACAATCATGGTTTTAATTTTAAAAGCCTCGTTTTGGACTGTATGCAGCCACCTAAATGAATTTTGAAGGGTACTGTATATGGCATAAGTGATAAGTATACAGTTTTTTTTTTAAAAAAAGGGCAAAAATCAAAAGGGCACCCTTTTTTTCCAAATCGTCAAAAGGGTGCCCTTTTTTGTTATTATCTATAATAAATAATAATTAAATCAGCAATTATATAATTAATGATATTATTTTGAATTCATATTATTTATAAGTATTTATGATATCATTATTTAAAATATTCTAATTTATTAATTATTACTATTAATCAATTTTATGTTATTATCTATATCATCAAATTTATTAATAATTAATGTTAAATTTCTTGTGCATTAGTAATCTAGTTAAAAATAATCTACTACATATTAATTAATTAATAAAATGTATGATATACCTAATATAATTAATATAAAAGTAACTAGCCTTACTAATGTTATCATCTTATCAATTGTTGTCTAATACCTTACATAATTATCCGTGCATATCGATTAACCTAATCTTATGACAGCAATATGGTATTTACCAATTAACCATTAATGATTACTACTTTACTTGCTAACGACATGCAGTGTCTATCATTATGAGTGATTCCTTCCCTTCCAAAAGAAACCTCTGTTCTCCCTTTTCACTTCCTCTTCTCCAAAAGCAAATCTCATTTTCTTGCTCTCCAACAAAAGAAGTGAAGTCAGCAGCATCTCTCAAGCAGCCTATCAGCTTGCTGACCATAGCCAGGAGTATAATAGAGGCCATCTATCACGGAATTGCTATTTACAGTTTATTTTCCAAGTTCTCTTCCCAAGACCTCACAAATTTAGATATAGGCTAGGTTTTAAGAGAAATTGACCGACTCGAAGAAGAAAATTCTCAGATTCTTCCTGATCCTCAATTTGTTTTATGTATGCTATACATTATTATCAATCTAAATATATTTAGAAAGCCAGCCACATGGGCCTCTATATACTTCATAGTCAACCACATACATCCTGCATATCCTTTTTAAAAGCTTCTTTATAACATAGACAAACAACTTTATCTCTATGAATAGTGTAACAGATGAACAAATTGTTAATATAGATTGTAATCAATGTCAAATTTTGCATTGTGTTTGGCCTAAAAAATAGTAGGAATTTATATTGATACCTGGTATTTTTGATAGAGAAGTTCATAGGCCAAGAAGAAAAATGTTCCTATTAAGTATGTCATATTTTTACAAGGTTTCGAAAAGCATATGCAGGCAGTATGTGGTCAATTTACTACATTTTGTATATGTGGTAGCGACCAGCGGGGACATATGTGAAGGCACATGAGATTACTAATATTTCTATCAATGCGTAAAATATTTAGCACTTGCAAAACAACCACTTAAGTTAACACTTACAAGTTACAATCCAGTAAATGGGGCAGCTTAGAGTTTTAAATCAATTTGTTTAAGTTTAAATTAGTTTAAAACAATAAAATAATTTACATGTAACAGAATTGAGTTAGCTGCAGTAATATCTTAGAGAAAACAAATGAAGCTGTCAGAATTAACGGACCTTCCCTTCTGGATTTCCTTGCGCATGACCTGGACCTCAGCTTCGATGGTCGCAGCTTCTTTATGGTCCGATTGAGCCTTAGCCAGCTCTCCCTTGAGCGATTGCAGCTTCTGGGCGAGCTCTTCCTTCTCTGCACTGAATGTTAGGACATCGGACTCAACCTGAGCCATATCGGCGCGCATCCTCTCGATCAACCGCACCTCCGACTCCGCCTTGCACGAGCGCTCGAATATTTCACGGGCCTCGGCATCCGCCTTGCCCTTGGACTCCGCAGCAGAAGCCGCGGCGACGCGGAGCTCGTGTTGGGACACGTCGAGGTCCCGTTTCAGCGCGACGTGGGAGGCCGCGAGCTCCTCGTTGTCATTAAGGAGAATATGGATCTCCCGGAGCTGCGCCACGAGCCGCTCCTCGAGGGCGATCACGGCGTGGCGACGGGCGACGAGGGCGTCTTCGGCGGCTCGAAAGAGCGGAGCAGGCGGCGGGACGCGTGCCAGAAGAGGCGGAGGAGGGTCATGGAGCGGCAGGATGTGGGCGGGGCGGCCCCTTCCGGCCATTGCACGACGGAGTGAGAAGGATCCCGCTAGGGTTCCGCGGGAGGTACGGGAAGAGGTTGAGGCGATGGCGGTCGAAGGCGACGCGAGATTAAATTAACATTTAATAATATAAAAAATATAGCATTTAATTATTTAAAAAATTTATGGTGATTAATTTAAAAAATTTATTAAATTATATTAAATGACTGGTTTAAAAGCTAAAAATAAAGCAAAAAATCCTAAAATTTCACCTCTAAATCAAACAAAAATAATCAAAAAATTATAGGTATCAAATTAAATTCTTTTAGTTAATTATTATTTTAACATTATCAAAAATAATAAGCGATTTTATAATAGGATAATTGTCAATGATGGTCTAAAAATACTTTCCTGTTAAAGATATTTTGATAATCTTTAATATTAAATGATGCTTATATTATAAAACTACTTCAATATTATTTGATTAGTTTTAATCAAATCGTTTTAATTAAATTGAACTGTTTTAATAATATTTGAGTAATTTTAATTAATATTAAATCATTATAACACTAGTTACTCAGTAATTTTGAATAATGGAGTAGCTAGTTTTAACTTAAAATGTGTTAAAACAAACTGTTTAATAGTTAAAAATATTGTACACAGAATATTTTAAAAAAATTTATCAACTTGTCAAAATTAAATTATATAAAAGTTTACATATAATATTATTTTGGTAAATAAAAGATAAATGTTACTCAAATTTTGATTAAAAAAATATTAACAATAAAAGATTTAGGCTCTATAGAATAAAAATAAAATATATAAAATTTAAATTTAGTAATATTAGACATAGTAACATATTGCTAATATAGGAGATGAAGAGTTACTTATAATTAAATATTTTAAGCTTTATGGAATGAAAGTAAATCATAGTACGCCTCCTAAGTGGGAGGAACTAATTTTCCAAAGGCATGCATCTATGGGGATTCAAACTTTGCTCCATTGTTGTAAATTGACCACCCAAGTACCAACTTGACTACACTTATGGAGGTAGAAAAATATGGATACGACTCAAATAAAGAAGAAAGTCGTAGAAATGAAGATGTTAAGATGGATGTGCGAGATAATGGATAAGATAAAAAATAAAAATATTAGAAATAAAATTGAAGTTGTACCTACTAAGGGAAAACTTTAAAAGTGAGTTTTAAATTATATGAATATATACTTAGATAATTAATAAATACTCTATTTAGATAATATAAAATTAATTATAACAAATACACATTAATTGAAGAAGAGAAAGATAAAAAAAAATAATAATAATAAAATAGAATAAATTTTATTTAAATATAAATAATAATATAATAGAGGATATAACTCAATGTCTAAGATGATTCATATAACTGACTCATTTAATAAGATAAAATGATTGTTGTTGTTATATGTTGCAATGAAATTTTAAATTTTCATTGTAAAAATTAGTGACTACTTTATAATAACGAGAAAGATTCATCGCAAATATGCAAGTTTAAAAAAAAATTATAATGTAATTATTTTTTTAATTCGTCATAAAATTCATCTTAAAGCATTTTTTATTTTTGTAATGGTAGTTGTTATATGTTGTTTAAAATAAAAATATATATATAATAGGGGGTTATTTTTTTCCTAACGAAAGTATAGGATAAAAATCAAAATGACATCCTTAATTACAAGAATCATAAAAAAGGACGCCTTTTATTTTTTTTAAAAAAAGTCAAAATAATATTCCATTGATTTTTCATATGATAATACTCTTATTCCAATACTTTAGCAGTTATGACATAACTACAATGTATAAAAATAAACTGATTCAATTTAATCAAAAATTGATACATATAACACTTAAATTTTTATTAATTTAATTAAAATTATTTAAATTTAATCAAAATCATTTACCTATACAAATGATATTATAATAATTAATTAATAATTGCTACAACATTATAGAAAATCATTTAATTAACTGCTAAGCTATTATAAGCAATGTTTATGATAATTTTAATCATATTAAAGTGATTTTAATTTAATTAAAATAATTTTAGTTAAGTCGATATAAAATAATATAAAATTTTTTAAATATAAATGTTGATCAAATTACATTAATTTATTTTTATATATTGTAGCCACTATACAATATAAGAGTATTTTCAATTAAAAAAGCCGCACTGTTAACTTTTTTTTTAATACTCTTTTAACCATTTTAATAATTAAAGATGATCATATGTTTAGTATTCGATTTAATAAGAATTTATTTATATTTATTTATTATTTATAAAATTAATTAAATAAATAAATTTAAATAATTTATTAAATTAAATAAAAATTTTTAATATATATATATTCAATTTGTTAATATTCATAAATAAAAATTTTATGAATAATAAATAAAATTTATAAATTATTTCATCGATAATATTTTCATAATATGATAATAAATAAAAAAAATTTTAAAATAAATAAATAAACTTTTTTATCAATCTAATAATCAATCAAATAAATTTAAAACTATAAAAAAATTACACAATCAAATAGATTTGCATTAAAAGCTTATTAGCATGATAGCATCTAAATGAATCAAGTTCCTATTTATAAAAAAATTAAATTAAACTTAAATAATTATTTTAATAATTTAATTTATTTTAAATTTGATTTAATTTAATTTCGATAAATTTAAACATTATAAAATTTAACTCTTTTGCAAAATTATCTTTATCACAATCCCACGAATCTATGAGGAGGTAAATCGAGAAACTCAGTTATCACGACGAAAGAAAATATTGCTCAATCAAAATTCGAACCCTTGCCTTCTTTTACAAATTTGCTACTAACCAACTTAACTATACACGCATATCTTCCAAATATAGAGTCCATATTCGATACAACCGTTACATCTCTCTGATTATGTTGGAGGAAGCCATGCCCTTCCACCCTTGTTCGGTGCACCAACTGATTTGGTCCACCAACAATAATTTTTTTAAACAAAAAAAAAACAATTTTTTTTTCTTCTTACAACATATAAATTAAATTAATAGAAGCATGCAATTTTTTAATATGAATTAATTCCCCACTGCCTCGCAATCTCCCATCCCCCTCTTCTTCCTATTTATCGTGTACAAAATCTGGGACAAAGATCCGAATCTCGATCGAATCCAACGTAGATTCCATGGGCATCCGCAGATTCAGTCTCTCTGATTGGCTCAACAAGCTCAAACACATCGTCCACGGCGCGAGGAAGAAGACGGCCTCCTCGCCGGAGGCTTCATTGAGCCGCAACGCCGGCGAGAAGCTCCCGAGGAAGGCCGAGAGGGCGGTCGTCGCCTCCCCCGTCGACGTCGGGTGCAGCCGAAGGGTTCGCCGGAGGTGCAAGCCCGCTCCGGTGCGGCTGAGCAAGAAGGCGGCGCAGTGGCAGGGGAAGGGAGTGCTGGCGGGGAGCTCGGCGGTGGTGAAGGCGTCGGCGGACCCGCAGAGGGACTTCCGGGAGTCCATGGTCGAGATGATCGTGGAGAACGGCATAACCGGCTCCGGTGACTTGGCGGAGCTCCTCGCCCTCTACTTGTCGCTCAACTCCGGCGAGTTCCACGGCCTCATCGTCAAGGTGTTCCAGCAAATTCTGTTCGATCTCAAATTTATTTTTTCCCAAAAACAAAAATTAGAAATTTGAGAAAAAAATTTCAATTTACTCCGCAACACTTTACCTTCCTTTACGAGAGGCCCCTCGTAATTTTGTTATTATCATTTTACTCCCACTTATTTTTTTCGCAAAGTGTTGTCGTAGAACTTGTGAAAGTGCGAGGATAAAACAATGCGAATTTAGTAATTGATATTAAATGATAAGTTTACTTTAAATTTGAAGTTTGAAATTGAGAACATAATGTCAATAAAAGGTAGAATCCGTCACCCCGTAGTTCCACATAATCGGTCTCAAATTCTATCTTGAGAAGGTTTGAAAGCTTGGTCGAGTCCCACGATATCTATCTAAAGGAGATAAATCGAGAAGCTATCCACAACTATCTATATGAGGTAAATCAAGAAGTTGTTCACAACCATTTGTGAGGAGGTAAATCAGAAAATAGCGAAATTGATGACTCACTTCAACAAGCCTATCCCATTAACTAATTCGGCTATATCCCGGGAAAAAATTTCGAGCATAGCATTCCCTAAGAAAGTGGTATATGTTTAACTCAAATAAAACGATATTATGTTTTTCACATTATTATTCCTTTAGGCTTTTGGTATAGGTGGCAATTGGATTGGATCGCCCGTGACCCAGACTTATTCGACCTAGTTTGGGTCAAGCTAAAAAAACAATCCAATGAGAATAGGATTGTGTCGAGTCAAAGTTAGTATGGTTTGCGAGTCAAGCTAAGCAAGGGTGATTAGACCTATGAGCCAAGTAGGGTGGGCTTGATCTCGTGCAATCCTAAGATCAACATGGACCAAGCATGACTAAGGATGACAATGGATTGGATTTAGATCCGATTTCATATTCTCCTGTCTCCTTCCCTATTTATTATATTCAAATTACACACCCTCAAATCATTTAAAACAGTGTCAATAATTGAAAGTAAAATAACTGTATTTTTTAAACTAAAAAAAAAAACTTTAAGACTTTCAATGCCACAGTGCCAAGCAATCAATCAAAGAAAACAACATTATTTATGTAATTATGATCCACTGTTCAAATTTACAATCCAAGAATACATCGTGAAGCAGTGTCAATCCAAATTTATAAATGAACAAAACAATAAACAAGTTCTGGAGAAGGAACCATCCTCCAGATTACCATTTCCCATATGGCAAAAACAAGGGGGTAAAATTAAAAAAAAAAAGGAAAAAAAAAAAACACTTGATCCAACATTCCCTTAAATTCTTCTCCAGGATCACATAAACATGTAAATTATGGCCTGCGGCACACTTGAAGGCCATTCAAACCCACAATAAATCATGATCAACCAATCCGAGGTTGCGAAAACAAGAGAGCTGTAGAGGCTCAAACATGCATACCTTTCCTGCTTGTTGATATGAACACAACTGCAGGCCATCTCTGAGCATCATAAGAGGAAGAAGCATCAGCTTTCTTCTTCAGAACAGTCTGCAAGAACGATGCGGTCTAGGAGGAAAAACAGAAACAGAGATTGTATAACAAAACAAGGAAAAGGACCGCCAGCCACTGATCGGTTAAAGAGATTGTTTTTGTTTCATGATCAGGTCCATGAGACAAAACTAGAGGAGAGCACATGTATTCGAGTGAGAATGAGGTAAATGAATCATCTACTGGCTGGTAAAGTGCTTCGGCTGAGACACTCTTTAGCTTGCCATTGCACCATTCCTGCCTCACACCAGAAAGCCAAATTCAATAAGCAGTTCATGGTTCACTAATGAGAAATTATATTGCTTATCAAAGAATTACCTGGAGAGTTTTACCGATTGTAACTAGAATGTCCCCCGCTCGCAGCATGGTAATCATAGAGCCTTCTGGATGACGAATGCAGAATTCATGATGATCCCCACAAATGTGGAGACTCAAAGCATCAGGGTACAGTGATCTGGCATCAATGGAATCCATTGTGATATTTCTGCTGTAAGGGGAATCTTGCTTCCTCAGATGAAGGGTTGACTGAGCCTTGCCGAGTCTTTTGGAGGGTGTTTGATTTGTCACATATTTAGAAAGAATTTTGGCAATGCACTCTGCAACAGTATCCAGCCTTGAAGCAACAGACTCCATTTTGTCCCTGAAAAGAAAAATATAACTACAATGTAAAAAATAAAATAAAATTTTGGATTCACTTCAAGGAGGAATGAGATTGTTGGTATTTCTTTTCTCAGTGATATTTACTTTCATTATGTGTTCCGAGTTTTTTTTTCTTTGCAAAATGAATTGGTTCCCAGGGGACAAGCAAAGAAAGCAGGACCAAGTTCTACAATACTTCCAAAGAAATGTTAGGACAAATGTGCTATTGGAAACTGAGAGCACTGAATCATATTCATTGAAGCTTGAACCATTATAGCTTTGTTTATTCGATAGTTATGTTGCCATGGGTATGTGAAATGATTCAAATCAATTCAACTCATGAATGGGAATGTGCGGACATAAAATTTACATGTTAATGCTAAATAGAAAAAAGGGTAGGGCAGAGACATGATTCAAGTAATAATTTATCATTAGTTGGCTTACAAATTATGTTCGGGCAAGTTCTTGGGACAATATGGAAATCTCCATCTCATACATGTTAGCATTTTCTTGCTAAACATAAATCTCAGTAAGTGAGGCCGGGAGTGAACACAATGCAAAATGCCATATGGTTGTTTAAAAGATGAGGCAAAGAACAGGACTTCACTCACAAACTTAGTGAGGAATGAGGACAATGCAAAATTGCTACAACAAAGAGCCTGGTTTAAAACCATTGCAAATGCAATGAAATATCATACTTAGCAAGAAACAACAACCAAGAAAGATTGATACTAAATACTGCAGGATAGAAGCCACAAACACTAAATCTGTTCAAATATCCAATTTAAAGAGCTACCTGGCATGACCGGATATGCCTACAATGCTGATGACTAGAATTGGACAACAGAAGTTATTCGAGTATCTGATTCTCCAGGAACAACTTGTCATTTGAAGAGTATTAATAGAGCTATCGTTTGTAATTAAAGATGATGTATATATAGGACATGAACATGATCTCAATTGTTTGATGCATCATCAAATAGTCATTGTATTATTCTACGATGATGCTTCTAGTACTGAATACTAGTTTCAAACCACTCACATCATACGACACAAACTTACCCCAATCCTTCAGTTATTCAACTCCAATTTAGCACTGACCAATAGGAATTTTGGAAATCAAATTTGCAGCCACAAACAAACAATGATGAGTTGATTTCAAAAGTGACAACATTTTTTATGATAAAAGGGCACATAACACAACATAGAATACAGGATAGCATGAAGAAGTAATCGCTAAAAGAAAATTTGTGAAATTCGTGTTGAAACTCGTATTAAAGAAGGCCTTTGGGTTCGTTATTAGTCAATCGAACGACAAGGCAAACATTTCTATGTTGATAATCGCAAAAAGGAAGAAAAAGGTAAGCATTTTGAGATAAGGGGGAGGTAAAAGTTTCTTTGATCGGAACGTACCTAAGGGCAGGATACGATTCAGGCCAGGTCCGCTGGAGAAGCCGCTCTGTCTCCGGGCTCCGCAATCGATACCAAACGAACTCCTGAACGATTCCATCCCTCCGTGCGAACCACCGTTTCTCAATGTCTGCATTTGGCCTCTCCCCCTCCGGCTTCAAGATCCGCTTGCCCACATCAATCGCGGCCCTGAATTCCTCCGCCAATGCCTTGCCTCCGCCGACCACGCGCATCGCCCCGACCTCCGCGGCCGCGTAAAGCACACAACGCGCCGCGGACTCATCGCCAGATACCATCGAACACAGATCGACCTCCGGGAGAACCTTGATCGTCGACTTCACGGAGAAGAAGGACTGCGGGAGCGAAAGATCGGGGACGCGGAGCGAGCCGTCGAGGTACTCGGAGAGCACGCGATCGTCGATGGCAGCCGATCGTCGGCCCTTTCCGGTCGCGATCGGGGAGGGAGGCGGCGCGCGGAATCGCTGGCTTCGCACGCGCGCAATCGCCGAGGTCGTCGCCGTCGCCATCGCCATCGCCATCGGCGAGCTCCAGAGAGGGAGCGAGAGGCGACCAAATTCGAAACGGTCCATTATAACGCATCAAATCGCAGCATTCTGATTTTGTGATGGACGGCGGAGATGGATTTGACCTAAAGGCTTCAAAATATTACACAAAATTATTGCTAATAATAAATGCAAATGAAAGGCAATTAGAATAATTAATACTTTTAATTTAAGGACAAATTATGCAATTATCAAACTATTAAAATTGCAAAAAAATGTTTATACGTAACTATTAATATAAACATCTACTAAATGAAAATCTTAGTGGTGCATTAATTGACACTAATAAAAAAAAAATTTTTTTAAAAAAAAACTTTAAAATATTTTTAAAAATTGCTATAGACAAAATGCCAAAGGCAATATTGATAAGAATTGAACTCCGAGGCTTATTGTGGGACCAATCTTATGGAACTATTAGGATGACATATTCTATCTTTTAAATAGAAGAATTCTAAAGCTTCATTTAGTTTTAGAAATAATCTCAAACCGACAAGATAATTTCTAAATAGCATAATAAGACATTCATAAAGAGTTTAATGTTATGTAAAAGTATAGTTTAATGTTATGTAAAAGTATCGTAACAATCGTAAGTGGTTTTAGATTTTTTTTAAAGGCATTTTGATAAAATAGGTGAGTTTTGGGGGTTAAATTGAAATTGTCTGCATTAATAAATAAAGCAATAACTGCAAGCAGCGAAGCTTCTCCCATCTCACCACCTCCGCTCCACTCGACTAATTCTCACATCACATCAACATTCCTTTTCCTTTTCACTTCCCTCCATTGGAGACCATGGCTCGCTTCTCCCTCCTCCACCATGACGGCTTCGCTCCGTCGCCCACCTCCCGCTCCATCTGCCACGAAGAAGAGGACAACGAGGAAGTAGAGGCGGAGTCCCCGAGCTCTTCGCCCCTAATCTTGTCGGGATCAGATCGGGAGAAGGGGGAAACCGGCACCAACATCATCACCATTCATCGGCTACGTCCGCGCTGGTGGCAGCGTTGAGGAAGTCCTTGGTGATCTGTAGCGTCGGCGTCGACGAGGGCTACGGTGTCGTAACGGGGACGTCAGTGTAAACGCCGTTAGACAGCGTAGCTCCGAATCACTACCAATCAAACTGAACGAAAAATCAAATCTAAAAAACTCCGAATCACCAATTCACTAGTTGAATCGATAGGTCAATTGGTCAAATTGCATATAAATAAATATCTAATTTTAAAAATTAAAAGAATAGATAGTACAAAAAGTAAAATTTTCAAAACTAATTTATGATAAATCATTAAATAGAAATTTTAAAATTTTAAAATAAATTAATTTACTTATAATCAAAATTAATAGGGATCCATTTTGATTAAAGCCTGAGTATCTAATTTTTCATTTTAAACATTATAGAGCAATTTTACTACAATTAAAAAATGCTTAAAACAGCTTTAATAAAATTTAAAATAATTTCAACAATTTCTCAAAAGACGCATATAAAATTTTAAAATTCTAAAAAGACAAATCAAGATTTTAAATTTTTTAAAAGACATATCTAATTTTAATTTTACCCTTGTTGATTATTTAATCTCTTCTCTTTCATTTATATATATGTATAATATTTTTTTTCTCTTTTCTCTTTCCTCTTAAATTAAATTAAACTAATTAAACACCATATAAATTTTAATAAATAATCCTCTAAATTTATTTATTTTTAATTCTAAAATTTTAAAACAAAAAGTTAATAAAAATTACAAATATTTTCCTATTTTTTAATATCTAATTATAAAAAATAAAATTAATAACAAAAATTAATTTTATTAATAAAAATAATAAAATAATAAATGACTTTGGTATTGATCTTCAGAAATCAACACCTCAGTGTTGATTCTTATCACCACTAGACTGTGGTTCAGTCTTCAAAAATCAAACATTATAATATTTTAAAAGTTTCAAATCATTTTAAGCATTGTTGTAAGAGCCTTAAAATAGTAAACGAGAGTTTATTTGGACTAAGTTCACCTAATATACCCATAGAATTTGGAATAGATTCAATTGGAGCTCTCTAGGTTTATTAATAGATTTTGATCAAAACTCATTGATGAACCTAGATGACTTGAATTTTTAAAATTTTATAATGAAATAGAAGTGTGAAGTGTGTAGAAAGTAAATATAGTGAGAAATTCTAATATTGAGTCTCCTATATGAAATTATAGGCATGTGTCAATTGGCATAAAGTCTAAAACTTTTCTAAATCGTTTGAACAATATTAGAAATCCTTAACGATGATAACGAAGACACCCTTGGACTTCCGGACACTGCAGAAACCTACATGAGTTGAAATGAGCCCGATCAAAGCTTTTAAGTTCATCAATAAATTTTGATTGAAATCCATTAATGGACCTAGGAGACTTAGATTTATGAAAACTTGCAATGAGATGAGTAGCAACCCTAGATCTGCTATGCAATGTCACGAGTAGGGTTGCAAATTAGAATTTATAATTTCGAAAACCCACGATAAGTACAAACAAGCAAGTATAGGGGCCTCGAGTCATGTTTTTCCAAGGTTAGTAGAAAATCGATTATCTTGAGCTTTCGAGTCGTATTTTTGGGGTTTTCTATAAAAATGGGAGTTTTGATATTTTTTGAAATGAAATGCAAATTAAAATCGGTAAATAAATGGCTTAACGAAATTAGAATGCTATTGGAATGAATTTAACTCCTAATCTAGCAATGCAATTCAATTCAAAGTATCAAACATATGAATCTAACCATTAAACATGCCATATCTAATTGTGAAGTGTAAATTGGATTTTTTTCAAATGGCTATCCAAATTTGCTTAAGAAACAGCTAAAACCTAGCTTAGACCTATCAAACACAAAATCTGATAATTGGGATTCACTTTGGCACGAAGCTGAAAAATGGCACGAACAGTAGCCAAGTTATCAGAAACCGATTTCAAGCAAGGAATTTAAGCTAAGAAAACTCGATTACCCAAACTGATGAATCAATCTAACTATTTGAATTCAAACATAGCTAACCACAAATCACAAGGTTGCTAAGAGTTCAATTCTAATTGAAACATTCAGAAATCGGAAAGAACAGGAACTATCGGAAGCTGCAAAATCAGAAACTAAACATCCAAACCATCCCTTTTCCTTTGTTTCCTCAATTTGGCGTCAACAAACCGTCGAATCTAGCAATATATGTAGCTTCAACAATCCCTTTGGAGACTTCAATTTAGCCGCTGGTGTTGTTTCCTCGCGTGCCCGAACCCAGTAAAACCGAAGAAACCCTCTCCTGTTATAAACAGAGTTCGGCAGAGGCTATTTTCAGCTGGCAAAACCAGAGTTCTCTCCTCCTCCTTGTGCCGGCGAACGTACTGAAGCCTTGGATGTGTTCCGCACCCTTCAGAGAACCCCTCTTCAAGTTGCGGCTTCGGATTTCTCAACAGCTCGCCGGATTTGGACGAAACAGAGTTCGACGCCGCCGGAAGAATCCCCGCCGTCGCGCGCCGTCCGGTCGCCGATTTATACCCAATCAACCGGATTGAAGCTTCTCAGGGATGGAGGATTGCAACGGAAATGGAGGAATTGGACGGGAGCTCGCCGTTTGGTACGCTTCTCAACAGAGCAGTTCCGAGGGAGAGACGATGAACAGTGACGGCGAGTCACTGTTCATCGATTAATCACTTGACTTATATACGGCTGATTAATCAAGCAATCTAGGCCGTCCATTTTTAATCCTGTGATGGAGCTTTGATCTGGGCTTTAGGGCAGCTTAGGGTTTGTGAAAATTTCAGGGATTTTGATCAGGCTCGATCTAGATCATGTCCTCCATGTTGGCTTGATCAATTTGGCAAATTTGACTTGATTTGACCGCGGTTGAGCTCGAGTCGGGTTCGATTTAGCCCTAAAATCAATTAAAATCCAATTAATGCCAAAAATTCACCATTAAATCACAAAAATTATATCAAGCCTTAAATCATGCAATATAGGACAATTAAAGTCAAATCGATTCAATAAATAATTATTTTCATGCAAAAATCCAAAATTTGAATCGATTAAAAAGTAATAAAACTCTAACTCATCAATGAGAGAAGTCAATATGTAGAATGTATATATGATGTCAAATCCTAGTTCTAAAATACATAAGCAAAATTATAATCGTGTGCCAACTAGCACAAATTGTACGTGTTGTTGATTTTTGAAGATCAACACCATAGTATTGGATCTTTTCATACACTGTAACATTGATTTTCAAAGATAAACATCACTGTGGTGTTGGTTTCTGATTTCTGAAGACCAATACTACAATGGTGTTAGTCTTCTGAAACCAGCATCATAGTGTTGGTTCTTCTCACACACTGTGGCATTATTTTCGAAGATCAATACCATTGTGGTGCTGGCCTTCAGAAACCAACATCATATTATTCTAAAAGTTTCAAATCGTTTTGAACACTGCTGGGAGGGCCTTAAAATAGTAAATGATGACTTATTTATGTTAGGTTCAGCCCTATGCATTGCGCGTGTTTACACATTTCACAAACATGCGCAGTGGAAGAAAAGATAATAATTAAAATTAATTATTACAATACTCGCAACACATGCATGCAGGATATAACATGTACATGACATAACTGAAAATTAAAATTTTTTAGAATAATAATTTATTCTAGGTACGTATATCAGACGGATGTCGTGGAATAGAGATTGACATCAATCGAGCGGCTCTATCAAAACTCCGCATCTACTGGTGATTCACACCAAGCTCTCATCTAGACAGCTTCCCAAGCCATGAATTACGTCACCGTCTTCGGTACTAGCCGACGATCAGCTACGATCAATATGAGAGAAAACCCTAATATCGAAAACACGCAATAACATTTGTCGCAATCATTTTTCGAGGTCTTTCTAACTATCAGCAAGTGGCAATCATATTTCTACATAGATTTCAGTGGTCAACTCTTGACCGCCAATGAAGGACAAACAACTAAAATTTTTTTAACAAAGATGAAATAACCTCCGACAACTTCACAAGCTTCCGATAACGAACCCGACCACAACACAGGATAGCATCTACAGCAGCAAGCTCCATTACTACGGCAACATGTCCGGCGTTCCAGTAGCTTCACAAGCTGCCGGCGATGAACAGTGAACACTAATGGTGGCTGGACTGCTCCTCATCGGTGGCCAGCGGCTACTCTTCACAAGAGCTCCGCACGTAATTGGCAACACTCGAGAGAGGAGGAGATAGTTAAACAAGCTCTTCGCCAAGAGCTTCGGTCGGCGATTGGAATTTCCATCAGCTGGGGCGATCGGAGAAGAGGCAGCAACCGGACAAGCTCTTCACTAAGAGCTCCGATAGGCGGCCAGGATCTCCATCAGCTAGGGTGATTGGAGAAGAGGAGGCATCTGTGATCTTTCCTCTCCTGCGGCGGTCAGCGATCATCGCTCGAGGTAGCCACCAAATTGCGATTTTCTAGTTAGGAAAAACGCAAACAGAGAAGAAGGAAAAAAGGGTGGCGCTCAAGGGAAGACGCGATCAACAATGAAAATTGCGATTTCCTTTGCTCTTCTTCTCACATGGCACTCAATCAGGAGAGATCGCGATCTGTGAAGGCTGCTGTCCACGCGATCGGGAAGCAAGGTCGGTGGCGCTTGCATGATCATGAAGCAAGGTCCGCGACCGGGAGAAGAACAGCCGCGACGCCTGATTAGGGATTCCGATCTCCTCCTCTGTTGCAAGCAACGAGCTCCTTAAGAAAGAAGCTCGCGATTTTCACTCGAGCAAAACCCAAAAGAGCCAGCCGATTTAGGGTTAGGTTTTAATTATTGTAGCGAACCAAATCGGGTAACTGTAGCAAATCGGATTGGATTGAATGTAGGGTTTGAATGGTTGTAATTAATCCTAACCATTAAGATTTAATCCAACTGTTCATTCCTCTTTTAATGTTATATCTTATACAATTTCTTATTGAGTTTGGATCTAATCCAAAACCTCATCCATTAGCTCAATACCTAAAACTCATATTCCGATTAACTTAAGTTTAGTTCAAAACCAAACCATTTGATTCTATAATCAAAACATCTTCGATTTGAACCAAACCAATTTAGTTTATTTCGTCTTCACAAGACGAAAACCCATCATCGCTTCCGATCTACCAAAATCTCTTCCATTAGAACCAAATTAATTTGGTTCATTTCATCTTCATAAGACGAAGTCCATTATCTTTACCCTTCGTGTAGTCAAACCAGACTTTATTTCTCTCGATTTGAGAATCTAATTTTCAAACTCGTTTTAAGTTATTTAGAGAAACTTATAGTGCGTATGATCCAATAGGTTCCCGACTATGTTGGATCATCAGTAATTAACTATTAATTACGGAACGATCATGAGTGACACCTAGTAGTACATCATGACCTCCAATTGATTGAAAAATCAACGATTAATTCCAGAACTATTTTCTAAACCTTCAGCAGCTACAATGAAACGTGTCTCGTTCCTTTCACCGTCTTATACTCACTTAGTTTAGGAAGATCTATGGTCAGTCCCCACTAGGCTGACTATCTAGCCCAAGTTTTCTTATCTTATGGATTCAAGTTACTTATATATGTGTCTAAGAGTATCATACTCTTGACATGCAATGCTTTGGCCAAAGACTTCAAGTAACAATCCTGACAAACGGTCGCAAGGTATACATCTCCTTTTTCAAGTGAGCTATGAATCCTCTGTAAGCTATCCAAACACTTTTGGGCACTTCGACTTACACTCAATCATCCCGGGTCCACACCTCCTTAGAGATGTTTGCTTAAGATGTCAAAGTATAAGTCTCCATGACCAAGATGACTTGAATACCACAAGTCAAAAGAAACTCACACTTAAACTGCATTGAGATCTTTATTGACATATCTCTATATGCATAAAATCATATGAAGTCTCATGACAGGTCATTCCAATGAACTAGTTACCTTTAACTAGCATCCACGTTTAATTCTCAACATTCAATATCTTCCAGCTAGTAAGAACAACTATTTAGTAAACCAAGGAGTTTAAAACATGCTAGTCTCAACAGAATCGATAACGTTCATACTCATCAATTTATCGACTAGGGATAATTTCAATACATTCATAATTGCACATGTAGAGATGTTCACTAGTTGTGATCCAATTATAAATTCTCTTATATTATGAATCGTATTGTGGGCATTCAATAAATGAATTTAAGATCCAATCAAATACATAAGGATGTACACTCAAATAGTGAATTACTATTTATCCAATAATTTTGAGTCTTCTACACAAAGTTATAAGTCTATGTCAATTGATATAGTCTAAAATTTTCTAAACCTTTTGAGCAATATTGAGAATCCTTTATAATGACAACAGAGAGCACCCTTGGACTCTCGAGCACTGCAAAAACCTGCATGAGTTGGAATGAGTCCAATCAGAACTTTGTAAGTGCATAAATGGATTTTGATTGAAACCTATTGATAAACCTAGGAGACTTAAATTTTTGAAAACTTACAATGAGATGGGAGAAGTTAATGTGTAGAATGTATATATGATGTCCATGTGACATTCTATGATAAATTATGTTTATGTGCAAATGTCTATTTTTGGAGGTCATAACTTTTAATTCAGATATCAAAATGAAATATTCTACATGTCAAATCAAAGCTCGTTTAAAAATCTACATTTATCACTGGATGAAACCCACAACAACCCATGCTTCGAGCCAAAACATATCATTTAAAGCCTTTTTGAAAGTTTCAAATATTTTTATTATTATTTTAACATTTAACACATACACATAATTTATCATAGGATTGTCAAAATCAACCATGGATATCATAAATACTTTAACTGTACTACCTTCTTACAATATATGCCTACTTTTCAAAAATTCAAATCTCATAAATCTATCAAAAAAGGTCTCGATTAAATTTAATTGATTGACCTAGAAAATTCCAATTGAACTCATTCTAATTCATGTAGATTTTACCGTGCTTCAAATATACCTTTCTTTATTATTTTTAAAATTTTAATAAAAAATTTTGATCAAACTCATTCTAACTCATGTGAATTTCTATATTACTTTAAAGTCTAAATATACCATGCTTTACTTTTTTTTAAAATCTCAACAATACTATTGTTTAAAAAGATGTAAACATTAACAATAATGTTAATGCTGATGTTTAAGCTAGGTGTTGATATTTAAAAGTCACTTATTTTTCACACATCAACATTACTATTGTCTTAATTTTTAAATACCAACGCTGTTGATATTTAAATTATGATATTGATTTTTAAAATTCAACATCAAAATATTTTTTATTAATAAAATCAACTCTCATTATTAATTTTATTTTTTATTCTTTTATAATTAAATATTTAAAAATAAAAAATTAATTTTTATTAAAATTTTAAAATAAAAAATAAAAATAATAAATTTAAAAAATCATTTATTACAATTTAAATAATATTTAATTTAATTTAATTTAAGAGGAATGAAAAAAATATTGCATGCACGCATGCAAAGGAGATTTTTAAAAAAAAGAACAAAAAATCAATCGGTACAAAATTGAAATTCAATGTATCTTTTGAGAATTTTAAAATTTGATACGTCTTTTAAAAATTCTAAAACTTTACATGCCCCTTTTGAAAAAATTACCAAAATAATTTAAAATATATATAAAATACCCTTTTTAATATTTTTTTAAAAAAATAGAAGCCAAAAGCACTATTTCAATTTTTACCCTGAAAATAATAATTATATCATACACACTAAATGAAATGATAATTTACTAAAATTAAATCTGTAATAGAAAATCTAACCTTGTCAAGATCCACCATTGGTTCCATTGTTCAAATGGAAAATATTATTGAAGATTTCTTGAAAAGTCACTAGTTCCGGCAGCTGGGGGAAAAAATGTCCTACAATGGCAGACACTGACCTAACAATGAAACAGGACCAAAGAAACGCAGCCTGCCAGTGAGATCAGTAGTCCATTCCGGCCATGCCACCGGCGCCGGCCATGGCAGAAACATCCTTCTCATCCTTGGGGAGCTCCACAACAACAGCCTCAGTGGTTGTCATCAAGGAGGAAACACTGCCATAAGCAAAAACAATTTTGGGGTTTCGATTAGTTACTATGTGATTCTATGTCCCAGACCACAAATAATGACATTTCGAGTAGCAAATCGATTGAATTCATCCCTAAGAGCAAAGAAAATGATTCAGGGAAGTATCATAGCGGGCAGAAGCACAAGAAAATGAACAAAAATGAAAATTAAGAGCAATTGTTACCTCGAAGATAAAGATGAATGAACCCTTAGCAAAGCTGCTAGGCGCCTTTTTAATTTTCTACCAATTGACTTTTGATGATAAACAAGAGTTAAATATAATTTATATCTGATTTTGGGTTGATATTTGAATTTATTAATTTAAATAGTCATCTTCCCTCTTTCTTTATCAAAGAAATAGAGAAAGAGGAGTCAGCTCTCAATCCATCTTTCAACTTAGTATCCATGTCAAAGATAAGTTGAAGGATGGATTAGAAATGGAATAAAAAATGAAAAATAATAAAACAAAAACATCTAATATATTCTCTTATTTCCAACCCCTATAAGTAAACACTAAACTAATGAAAAATGAACCAACTGGACTTTTCTTTGACATTGCAAAAAAATTCCTGAGTAAAAAAGGTTATTTTCTTACCTTGCAGCATCTACCAAGGCAGTTCTGATGACCTTCAGCGGGTCGATGATACCTGATTTTACCATGTCTATATATTCACCTTAACAACACAAGAAAAGATCAATTTTAGAAACGGTTGTTAAACAAATTCAGAAAATAAACAGTTAAGAAACTCTTGAATGGAATGTGAACAGGCCTTTGGCTGCATCGTAGCCAAGGTCGGGGTTATCTTGTTCCAAGAGTTTGCCAACAACGACAGCACCCTCCACCCCTGCATTGGAAGCAATTGTATGCGCTGGAGCCTGGAAATTTCACAACAGAAAGGATTGAAACCGAACGTCCAATTAGAGAACACTTGAATCATGGCTTTTAGCTTCTAGGAGATGGTCAGCAAACCTTTAAAGCGTTCTGAATTATTTGGACACCGATCTTTTGATCGAAATTCGCAGTCTGCAACTTTGCCAACTCTCTAGATGCATAGAGAAGTGCAACTCCACCGCCTGAAAGAGCAGACTATTACTTCCACAAGTATTGTGAAGACTTAGTATATGCCCAAGAGACAGGAACCATCAGAAATGAAATGTTTTACGTGATGGCACCCTTCGTAATAGATTTGTCCTGAAAGATGGACGAATGAGTTACCTGGTACGATGCCCTCTTCAACGGCAGCCTTAGTCGCATTCAAAGCATCTGTAACTCTGTCCTTTTTCTCTCCAACTTCAATTTCACTGGCTCCTCCAATCTGTACAGATAAGTTCAATAGATTGCCAACTTAGATATGCAACCGTTGATAGTTCCCCTGTTACAAATGTTTTTTATACAGAGAAAACTCAATTGGCGATGTTTCTATGCAAAACTTACCATTCTGGAACCCAACTGATGATGAAACCTAATTCATTTTATTTTCCAGAGGCTAAAATGAGAGAAAATATATAAAGACTTTCGACAAGTTCCAACAGGATGAACTTCTATGTTAGAGAAGTTGAATCAATTAGAATATGTGATAGCTTGAGCAAGTTTGAGAAAATATTCTACTTAACCTAATCAAAGAAATTTGAGAGTGTCAGACTGTTATTAATGTTACTAGTGATGGAACCTTCATAAAGTTGACTTAGAATTCAATGGCCCCTAAGTTGATACTGAATAATTTGTCTGCTCACTCTGAAGGAAAGTACTAACAGTACAACATGAAGAAAAGTCAATGAAGAAATATACCTTAAGTACAGCTACTCCACCGGAGAGTTTTGCCAATCGCTCTTGCAATTTTTCTTTGTCATAGTCTGATGTGCTCAATTCAATGCCAGAACGTATCTGTCACAAAATAAATAAATAAATAAAATAAGGCTTCATAAAATTCTCATTGGAAAAGGCAGAAAGAACCAACCTGCTCGCATCTCTCTTCTATAGCTTTTTTGTCACCAGATCCATCAAGAATCACTGTGTCATCTTTTGAGATTGTCACCTGACAATACCATTTATTTGTTTTAACATTTTGTTCAAAATTAAGTTAATAATAATCACTCGGATCAAGTACATCTATATAAACAAATAAAAAGGTTGATTTTGATGTGGTTAATAGCAGCTGGCTAATGTGACATTAAAATATGCAACGAATGTTTGCTAGAAAAAACAATGCGTAAACAAACCAATAGGGATGGGAAGTACATGAATCCCAGATGCTCTGGAATTAAATTTATCTACCAATCACGATTCACGTGGTCTATTATTAGTTCTGGAAAAAGGTTAAGTGACAGACACTTTTAGAAAAAAATAATAAAATAAAAAGGTCACTCACCTTTTTGCATGTACCAAGCATGTCAAGTTCTACTTTCTCAAGGTTCATCCCAAGTTCTTCTGTTATGACCTAAAATATACAAGTAATGACTTAAATCAAACATAAATCATTTAAAAAAACATATTAACAAGCAGAGGCCTATGCAAAGAGTGATACTCACAGAACCTCCAGTGAGAGTGGCAAGATCTTGCAGACTAGCTTTCCTGTTCTCACCAAAACCAGGGGCCTTAACAGCACACACCTGCATAATCACAACCTGGTCAGTGCTAGGACAATAACAAGATAGGCTGACCTGGTTCCCAATAATCAGGATAAAACATGGATTTAAAATGCTAAATTGACCTTGATTCCAACTCGAAGCTTATTAAGAATCAATGTTGCTAGTGCGTCACTTTCCACATCCTCAGCAACAATTAGTAAAGGTCTCTGTCTCTGAGCACATTGAGAAAAGCATGTGAATAGATATAGTATAAACTGTAAATGCAATTTGAATCAAGATACTTTACCTTCAACGCCAACTCTAACACCTTGACAACTGCATTTATGCTTGAAATTTTCTTCTCATGTATCAAAATAAGAGGATCTTCAAGCTCCTGCAAACTAGAAAAATGAGACTCACAGAACAATAAAGGATATGTTATCTAGATGAAAGGTAATTGATCAGGATAGGCTTCCTACACATTTTTGATTCTTCTGGTCAGTGATGAAGTATGGTGATATGTAGCCTCGGTCAAGTTTCATTCCTTCGACAACTTCCAGTTCGTTGTACAGAGTTTTCCCATCCTAACAGAGCACAATGAGATATCAGATGATTTCAAATTATAGCTGGCGCATAGGTTAAACTAGAAGAGCAAAAAAAAACACAACTTGTTAAAAAAAGATAAAGTTTAACAAGATTTGTTAAGCAGACAGATATCTAAGTATATGCACGAGATAATAATTTAATTTCCTTGTGAACAAAAATTATAACACTTCCATGCCTTAAGGTTAGACATTTTTCTTCATCAAGTCAACTATTCGTGTGCAAAAATAGTAAGACAATAGGCGTATATGCATAACTGTTATTCATCTTCAACATCCAATGCTATATTGATCAAAGAATTTAGTGTTATTGATCAGTAACTTAATTTTATTTTGAACCATAAGTTAAACACATCACACATGTTTATACTTTTCCAATGCCGTCAATAAGAATCTGCCAAAAATCATACCAGAGAATAATTCTTAGGCTATGTCGGATACACTCACAAATTATTTGATCTCATCATCACATCATCAAGATCTGTCTCTCCTGACTATTTGAGGTCCATTATACAGATCTTATCCTTCTATTGAGTTCTATATGAGGCTATATGGTTTTCAATTTTTAAAATAATGAAATTATTCCTTCTTAAGTAGTGTTTTAGCTGTTACAATTTCCACTCTAATTGATTCATCTCATCTAACTATCGAGTCTATTGACCATCTATAAAACATGCTTGCACAATCACAATTTATTCTCTCATATTATTGTCTATTAAAGCTACACCTTTATCATGCCAATATGATTGTACCAAGACAATATCTTCATTGTATATGCAACTATCCACATTCTACATTTGACATTGCATCTGTAAGCACATCCACCATATTCATGTCCTGCGTCCTTACATTCATACTTCAAAACAAGTATCCAGAAATGGATTGGCAACAGCTATAGAATTAATCAAACATAGTTTGAATAGAATGTGAGTATTACCCAATATCACATCACCGTTCGATGCTATAAATCCAAAGATGCATTGGCAGTTGTAGGTGATAGGACATTTGAAAGGAAAAAAAAAAGACAACTGACACTTACTCAAAAAGTGAATATAAACTGTAAATGTATGTTGATAAATAGCAAGTCATCACACAAGAAAACATTAAACCATGTTGAATGTTGAGACTATATATTTTATTGTAGACCGGTAAATTCAAGAGGCTAGTCCAGGTAGGACTCAGTTTGACAATCATTTTTTGCAACAAGAAATGAGTTAATTGCAAAATGGATGATGATGCATCTATCAAAACCAAGGTGGAAAATAATTACTATAAATATTTGATCAGGCTGCAGCCCCAGTGACTAAAATCAACAAGTCGATAAGATGATAGCCACGTAAGCATCTATTTTATGCATCTTATGTGGATATAGAGCAATTCAGACAAATGTATTTATTTCATAAGTACTAAATATGACACTCATATTGATGCTATTACTTATTAATTGTTTACTGAAATCGTATTATTTAAGTGTAGCCTTATGTAGAGCTCAATAGCAGTATGAAATTCACACAGCCAAATCCATATAGTTAAGACAGCTTATCATTGTTTGCATATTACCACCATGAGCTGTATGCATCTCTCTCTCACACACACGCTCAAAAGGTAAGTGTCTCAATATAAAGAGTTTTTTCGTATTATTTACTTAGATGAAGAGAAAATGAGAAGAAACACACAGAACAAAGAGGTTCAGAGGGAGATGATTGTGACAAAGGTGCAGAGACACATAAATAATGATCTGAGGAGGAAATGTTCATTAGGCCATAGCATAAGGGTTATTAGTGAGCATGAGACGATTCTAAGCTCAATTTGAGAACAATTTCTTTCCCTCTCAACTTGCAGAATTTTTTATTCCCCTCTTTGCTTTCCAGTTTTATCTCTACCTACTCTTTCTCTTCTTGGAAACACAACTAAAAGCAAAAATTGTAAATGAAGACAAGGGGGTTATTGAGAGAAGAGGGAGACAAAAAATATATATAATTGTCATCTAAGTAGGAGTTTATTGAGAGAAGAGGGAGATAAAAATATAGCTAAGCGTATGTAAAAGGTATATTTCCATTTAGGAAATTGGTAATATTCTAAATCATAGCGGGAATGATGGTTAAGTATTTCTGTAATGCAAAAATTATACCCTAGCAGCTTCTACATTAACCCAAGGAGCTGATGCAAAAATAACATAAAATATAATCACCAAGATATCTGACTTACTGAGACTGTGATGACTCCCTCCTTACCAACTTTCTCCATTGCTTTTGCGATTAGTTCACCAATCTCTCTTTCTCCGTTGGCTGATATTGTACCAACCTTTGAAAGGGAAGAAAACTCAAATCTTTATATTGTTAAGGAAAAAAAAGCAAAGAAACAAGAACAGAATGATCTCTGAAGCAACAATTTTCCAAAGTAATGAGGTTGTATCTCTTTAGTGGCTCTTCAATAATATGATATTCAAGATGCCACAGAACCAAATACCTGAGCTATCTCCTCTGAGGTACTGATCATTCTTGCTCTGCTCTTCAAGTTGGTCACAACAGTATCAACTGCCAATGTGATGCCACGTCTCAAATCCATTGCATTCATTCCAGCTGCTACTGACTTGCATCCTTCAGCAAATATTGCTCTAGTAAGGATGGTAGCACAAGTTGTCCCTGCAAACATTCAAATAGAAGGCATATTATAACAAATAAATGCAGCCAAATCTCATAAAGCACAAGACTGTGTTCAATGAATATGTGACAGTTAACTCACACTGTAAAGAGTTGCTCTTAGGCAAAGACATTAACAGAAATATGTATTAACTATACTTCAGAAACAATGACAAGACTAAGCTACTAGTAGGCTGTAACCCAACGAACAAAATCATAACTAGGAAAGTCATGTTGATATCCATAACAGTACAAAACCAGACACAAAACTCCACTTCACCATGGAGGAATGACTTACCATCACCAGCAACGTCATTGGTAGCATTGGCTACCTGTTTCACAAGGCTAGCACCCACATTCTTTATTTTATCCTTGAACTCAATACTCTTAGCGACAGTGACGCCGTCCTTTGTCACTTTGGGCACACCGTAGCTTTGCTCGATAACAACATTACGACCCTTCAAGCCAAGATGCAGAGGCACACGCCAAATATTAGATCACCGAATCTCAAAACAACAAAGTGTGATCTTTCTCAACAGCAGCCAAGAAAATATATATATACATACCTTTGGGCCCATAGTCACCTTCACTGCATCCGCAAGATCTTCCACACCCTTGAGCATCAAAGCGCGAGCCTCAACTCCGAACCTAATATCCTTCGCAGCATAGTTCCTGCTCCAACCAAGCCTACTTCCAATCTACAGCCACGAACATAACCTCATTACATTCAAAAATCAAAACTTTATCGAATCTAAAAAAAAAACCTCAGTCTCCAAGCACAGCAGAAATCATGACTGCGGAAAATCTACACTCCCCTACCTGTCTGCTGCTGCTGCTGCTGCCTCTGGCAACCCTATTGAATCAAAAGGCCCAGTAAGTAGGAGATCACCTTAGAAGAGAGAACTTTCTGGTCGATGAAACTTACCGAGCTTTGGAGGCGAGGGAAGACAAGGCGCGATACATGGTGCGATGGGGGAGTGATCGGGAGGGAGGAGCTGTGCGGGCTTTAGCAAAAGGGTAGGCGAAGGGAATGGCGGTGGGCGAGGCAGCGAGTCTTGGTGAGTCCCTAGAACTCTTTGGAAGCTTCTTTCTCTAGGGTTTAAGGAGTCCGCACCTATTGATCGAAGCCGTTAAACTAAAATCAATTCAAATTCAACAAATCTTTTTTTTTTATTGATTTATCAAATTGATTCAAAAGAAGTATTCATATTATCAAAATTATACCTCTCTTTAAAAAATTATTCAAATAATATTAATTCTATAATTTAATATTAAAAAAATCCTATTTTATGTTTTATTTTGAAATAGCTTTGATGCAAATTGTTTTAAGATAATACAACTTTGGTAAAAAAAAAAATACTCTAAAATTATATTGTCTTTATCAAAATTGTTACTTCTAGGTAATGCTTAAAATATGAAAGAGTAGTCAATCATTTGTCCAAGCATTCAGAGTTGAAATTCTAACTACAAGCAGGATATTTTCTTCTAGTAGGATAAAAAAATTAAGACGTTGACTGTTGGTCGTTTTTAGATGAGCTTCCGGAACAACGATACATTACATGAAAAATGTAGCATGAAATTTAATATGACATACTTCATACATTGGGGTCCACATCTATGCAGTTGAGTGTGTTATGTTGAGTTTCATGCTATATTTTTCATATAGCATATCATTTTTCTTTTCAGATTTACTTTGTGATCGATAAACAATTTTTTATGGGATCGAATCACATTCCTTTTGAGTCTTGAATTAGTCCTATTATAAAAATTAGATATCTAGATTATAAAAAAATATTATGGTTATTAAATTATGGAGTGATGTTATTTTAATAATGTTTAAAAGAAGATGTTTCTTTAATGATAATTAATTAGGAGTGTGTTATTATCTATTGAGTTTTTTTTAAAAAAAAACGCAAATGAAAATTTAAATGACATTTTTTTATTATCTTCAAATAGAAATAGAGTTATATGTTAAAAATATTAATTAAAATAATATTTTATTTTATAAAAAAATTTATACTAACATTTTTACATTTTAATAGTAATTTTTACTAAAACGAAGTATATTGTAATTTTATTAATAAAGTTAGAGTAAAATTGATCGATTTAAAATAATTTTAATTAAGTTTAAGTAATATTAATCTTAAATAAATTTGGTAAATTCTCAAACGGCGCATTTCAAGCTTGATTTTGTCTAAAAGGTACACTCAAGTTTAAGAATTTAAACTCTCATCAAGCTGTGGTGTTAGTTTTCAAAAATCTACACCATATTGGTGCTAATTTTCGAAGACCAGCACCATATGGTGCTAGTTTTCGGAAACCAACACCAATTTGATATTGGTATTCAAAAATCAACATCATAGTCTGTGTCATTTGGCACATGATTATAACTTCACCTACATATATCAGGATTCCATGTATACCTTCTACATACTAACATGCATCTCTCTTCTATTTTTTTTTTCAGGGATGATTATATTTATGATGAACTTTGAATCATGCATAGGTTCCATTAATTCATATTTAGCGAAGAGACAATAAGCTACTCAACAGTCCATATATGTAGCCCCAAGTAATATTCCATCTTATGAAAATAATAATATGCTGAATAGTAATAGAAATATAAATAATTTGACACTTTATCTAAATCAAGAAGCAAATTTGACCTTTGGAGATGATCAAGATCAAGAGGTTGATGGACCTTCTAGCGCCACGCCACTGTGAAACAGGAGTACAGTTTACAATATGAGAGGAGGGAGATGAGCAACATTAGCATCAACAAATAAGATGATAAGGCAAAACTAAATGCTAAATTTGAATGGGAGAGGGAAAGTTTATCAGTATGTGAGCTTCGATGAAAACCCTAACTCACTTGCGCGAGTTAAGAGTTTATAGGGTTTCGGCTTCTACAGTTTCAAGCAATAAGAGAGATGGATTGTTTTGACCGAGTAGAGAGACAAGATATTGTTTTCCCCGCACAGAGAGATGTGAAGGTTATGTGAATCCGAACTAATGAACGAATTTTTAATTAAAATATAACTCAAATATATTGGGAAACCATGAATGAAGTAAGCGGTTAGGGGAGGGATAAAATCGAAATCAAGTGCACTTCCTACTTATTCTTGAGGCTAATAACATAATGCTCGAGAAAGATATTAAGGATACAGAGAAGTTTGAGAAGAGAGTACCTTTCACTTCTTTCCGGATATTATGGATTTCAAAAAATATATTCTTCCTTATATTTAACACGGCGGATTGGTGTACCAATTTTGCCTGTGGAATGAAAACATCACCAGTTAAATGATCAGCGATGTCCAAAAATCTCCAGGAGGAAAAACTAAGTTTAGCAGAGGGCAGGTTAAAATATATGTACCTCTTAATTGTCTAAACGTTTTTAATATCACTACACTATCAGTCTTAACGAGATCTTCATTGACGACATGGGTCATGTTCATCTCTCTCATTGCACTCTTCCACCATACCACATCTAGGAATAATCCTAAGAACAACTGTTGCTCAATGGCTTAATTACTGGTTTTTTTCCTCCAAATGGGGATCGCAATCAACTGCGTGCGCTTCCCGATTTACCCTGATGGCCGATGGGAAACTTCCATGGGACCGGACCGGTCACCCTGCAGATGCACGCTCACAGAAGCAATGGTAGTGCTTCTGATGAACTTTGAGTAGATAGTGATTTTTCAGATAATGATAGTGCTTCAGTTTGACTAACAGCATCTGCTGGAGAAATATTGCACGTCTCAGCAGAGATCTTGGGTATGTTCCAATGGATCAAGGACTGAGGCAATTGAGCATTTTGATTCTTTGCAGTAGAAGCAGAATCTCCTTCCTCGGTCGAATTAAAAGAGGATCTCTCCATCAGTGCCTGTGAATTTGTAGGATTTAGCCCATCCTGTGAGTAACATGTTGTCAGCAATCAAAGGAATGGAACTCTTTCTCTGCTAAAACAGGCACATGGCTTAGAAGAAAACAGGCGCAAGTCTTGATATTCTCACTAGATGATTTATAAAAACAAATAAAATAAAAAATATATATGATAAATAGACATAAAGCTCAAGATATACTTTTACCACTAAGACTTCATGTTGTTTACTTAGCTCGGCTTCAGTGCTTGATGGATTGTACTCTTGTGTGATTGCTTTCAAAAGCTTAATCTTCAGCTCTGCAGGTGGAGTTTTCACTGAAAGCTTCTTGATTATCTGCAGAAGTTACAGAGGAAAGTTAACTATAAGATTCAAAAGAAGCAAATAGCATATGGACTATGTTTCTTACAGTGCGATTGGCATTGCTTTCTGGCCGTAATTCAGACAGTTGCAACAAACTCCTTTCCATATTTTGAACTCTGGCAAATCAGAAAGCCTTGGTGAAGCAAAGATGATACTGGCCACAACCTCCAGCAATTCTATTGGGCAACCCCTGTTACATGTCATGCAAAATATCAAGCAATGTTATTGATTAAGCATAGAACAATGCAATAACCATTAGGTTAATAAATGAGTTTGGACAAGTTCAAATTGGTGTTCATCGAAGATTCAGTTGCCTTGTGCCTCTCGTCATTTTCAACCTGCTCTTCTTACAATTTAGGTTTGGAATATAGAAATGGTTTCCCTATATCTCCTTATGCAAGTGGATGAAGTTATAAAACAGTAAGTCATGCTGTGATGTTATGCAATAAGAAAGTGAGGATAATTTCTATAAAAGAAACAGAGAAACCTAACATGCAAGATTTGTGTCTCAATTCTTTCTAAATAGTCGTTACATTTCTTTAGCTCGATGCAAATTGCAACCTAAGCTGTGAGCTGAAACAATAGAAATCTACCAAAGGTCCAATTATGCTAGTAATTTAGTTTCTCTTAAATAGGATCCAGGCTTCAGTAAGGTTCTACATAAAATTGAGTAAGAAAAAGATCCTTATCAGCAGTAAGGCCACCAAGTTCACCATCAGTCAAAAAGTTCTCATCAGTCAGTCTTAATGTGCTAGCACCAACTCACTAGGTTGATAGCCTTTGCCGGAAAATCCATTACACATACGTGCAAAAAGGTTTCATTTGTACCATAAGCTATGTGTCTTTTTGGCTTCCATAATAATAACATGGGTTGCACATTGTACACAACCATTAGAACATACTTTGAAATAATGAAATACAATTTAGCAAGTGAACTATTTTATGCCATTCCTGGATATTATTATGTAACAGGAAGTTTGGACAATAGTAAATTTATATTTTAGATTGAAAATGATGATTTCTCAAGATATGTATAATCACAATATGAGGACTCATATCTGATAGCTATGCCTACTGAAATGAACAGCACTAGAATCATAGAAAGAAGAGAGAGTAAAGTGTAAAAAGTGGTTGGTCTCAATTTAAACACAACAGAACTACACACCTTTGTGCATCGAGAATTGGAACACGTGCAAGGATGAATTCACAAAATAGTTCTATGATCTCATAAGAAGCCAGTATATTCTGTGCCCTGATAAGATACTCCACCTAAGAATATCTATTAATCAACAGATGAAGAAAGACAGATTTTCCAACAAAATGGGGGAAAAAAATCAACAAAGTGATTTAGCTTGTGTCAAATTATGCACGTACTCTAATTCGAGCTATGGCTTCCTGAGCTGTCTGAATATATTGCGAGATTTCTTTATGCATTTGTTTGAGCTGCAACTCTCTCTTAATACGGAGAAGTGATATAGCCAGATTCGAGCAAGTCTTGCTGCACCCAAGTTGCACACACCAATGTTAAAGAGGAATGCCTAATAATGTTAATTGTTAAAGAACATGGTGGCGCATTTATTAGCAAAGAAAATTCCACAAAACATACAATCTTGTTGACACTACTGCCTGTTGATCCATAAGTTAACACAATTTATTCTAAACTCTAAACTCTAAGGTCCTACATGGTGTAGTCGTGTAGATGGCCATGGCCATGGTAATATGGATTTCTTTGAAGTCTTCTAAGCTACTATGGGCCAGTACTGAGTATGATATGAGATCCAAAGTGACATGTTTGATTAGGTTTGACATTTTACTTGAGCTGGAGGATTACAGTACATTATTCGCATTTCAGTCTCTCTAATTCAACTTGCCCAATCAATGAAGCCCCAAAAATCTCAGCAAAATTGGATTTTCGAAACAATTTTTCTTAAAGGATTCATAATGGTAGCCAACTACTCGTAACTAGATAAATCTTCCCAACTAATTCATAAATATGGACCAGAAAATTCATCACAATAAAACAAGATCAACACTCGGACATTTTCCGAAGTGATGCAAAATAGAAACAAAATACTCGATTTTCCGGAGACAACAGCGCAATCAGAACATAGAATCCGTGTTTTCCCGGTCCTAAACACATAGAAACACCAATAAAGCAGAACATAAGATTCAGATAACACGAACCATCTCGTGCCGAAGGAGGCTCTACTGAAGAGCGAACTCAGGCTCGACATCAAAACGAGGAAGGTCTTCAAATCTCTGAACCCTAGCAATCGCTCGGATCGAGCGTACATAAAGGAAGAAGTCGAAGTCGCAGTCGCCTTCCAATTCCCCCTCGCAGGGAACAGGCGTTACTTGTTCGTCGGTACCGGTTTGCGACTCGGGCGGTGTTACGAGATAATAAAACCGTTATATGTATATACGACTATATATAATATAATTCCTTTCAAATGATAAATAAATTATTAACTTTATATAAAGTAAAATTATTATATTAAAATATTTTTTACAAAATTATTTAATCTTAATAAAATTATTTTAATATAATAATTATAGTCACATCCATTATAATATTTTAACAGTTATAAACATATATAATTATTACAGTATATAACAAATATAATTGTAACAATGGTTATTTAATTTTAATTAAATTAGAATGATTTTAATCAAATTTAATTTTTTTAATCAAATTAATATATAATATTTTAATATTATAATACTCTACATAATTAAAGATTATCTTTCATATATTTTATCTCAAAAATATTTTAATTCCAATTTTATTATCATAGCTACAACTAATTACTATAATATTATAACTTATTTTTAATATTATTGTAGTAGTTAATTATAGTTGTTATACTCATATTGTTACAATATTAGTAGTTATTTAGCTACTACTAATTACTACAAGGTTGTAATTTACTTTCAATATTATTATAAAAAATGATGATAAATCTCAGTCAATCTTATGGACTCAATCCCTGGGGTGGTCGGCTCGGTCTCACGGAAGTTTCCCACCCACCAGGGTAAATTAGGAAACGCATACGGCGGCCAATCCAGATGTCCAACATCCTTTGATTGCGTTCCCCATTTGAAAGAAAATTTTTACAAATACGTCGTAACTAGGGATCGAACTGCGGGTTCCTGGGTTACAATCCGGATGTCCTACCGTTGCACCATTGCCCAGGGACACTTTTAATATTATTATAGTAGCTAGTTAGAGTAGTTACTTTGTAATTAATTTAACATGTAACAACTAATATAATATTATAATAATTATATAGCAATTATTTACTGTAAATGTTTTTAAAATGATTTTAAATAATTTATAATAATTTTGATAAAGAGTATTTTAATATAATAAAATTTAATATTTAGAATTTAAAATTTGAGGATTTAAGGTTAAATTCTAATTGTGTGCAGGTGTAGTTGTTATAATTATTTTAAAATGATTTTAGAAACTTTAAGTATTTTTAATTAAATTGATAAAGAATATTTTATATATAATAATATTTTATATATAATAATTTTAATTAAAATAAAATAATTAATTTTCAGTTACTCCAAATTAAATAGCTACTATAATAATATTAAGAAGGAGATATTTCTCTTTTATTATTATTATTTTTTTTATTTTTATCCTGAAACAAACAATAATAATAAAATTATTATTATGGATAAGCACGAGGCACGCAAATCCTTCACCGGAGTTTGACCGCCGCCTCAGCGCTCACAGAATTACGCCACGTGTAGTCGCCCGCCAACAAAGACCTCCAGAAAACCAGGAACGCCATTTCCTTTGTTTTCTTTCCGATTTTTCCAATAATCACAGGAATAAGTAATAAATTATTAAAATTAAATTAAATATATCACCTCTAATCCCTGGTATATATAACTTTTCCTCCAAAACAGACTTTAAAATTAAGTTTAATTTTCATTCTAAAAATAAATTTATTTTATTGTCATATCTTTCATATACTCATAGTCAATATAATAACATTAAAGTAATTTTAATTAAATGTAAATTAATAAAGAATATTTTAATATAATAATATTTGATTTTTTTTTATTTTAGACGTTTTTGGAAAATGCTTCTCTCTTTTTTTTTACCAGCTACGTGGCGACAACAGAATAGACCGCCGCAATACTATTCCCGATTCCTAATTCATTTCACGTGGACGCCACGCGCAGTGCTGCCTCTCCGCAATCTATCGACCACAATCTATCAATCATGGAGACTCTTGGAGGTTTCCTTTCGTCCCGGGGCAATGATGCAACGGTAAGACATTCGGATTGTGATTTAGGGATTCATGGTTCGATCCCTAACTATGATGTATTTATAGGAATTTTCCTCTAAATGGGGTACACAATCAAAGGATGCTAGACATCTGGATTGGCCACCGTATGCGTTTCCCGATTTATCTTGGTGGTCGGTGAGAAATTTTCGTGGGATCAGACAAAATCAGTAAAACAATCAAACACTCCCAAGGATTGAGTCCATCAGACTGAGGTTTACTTTCCGATGGACGCGGAGAGAGACAAAAGAGGAAACGACTAGATTCTTTATGTAGTTAGATTGTCGTAGTAGCGCCGAGTCAAACAACAGAGGCGGCTCCTCTCGGAAACCACGGCGAATCTTCTCCATCATTCCATTTCCTTGTTTCCATTCACATTCTCCAGTCTCCTCCCCTAGTCCCCTTCCGCCCGCCTATATACGCCCCCCACTTCCTCCTCCTCTGCTCGCATCCCCTGCTTCTTCCTCTGCTTAATTTGGTAGATTTGCTGACGGCGGCGGCGGCCACTGCCCATGAGGATGAGCTGCAATGGCTGCCGAGTGCTGCGCAAAGGATGCAGCGAGGACTGCTCCATCCGCCCCTGCTTGCAGTGGATCAAGAGCCCCGAGTCGCAGGCCAATGCCACCGTCTTCCTCGCCAAGTTCTACGGCCGCTCCGGCCTCGTGAAGCTCGTCGACGCCGGCCCCGCCCACCTCCGCCCTGGTCTAGCTACTCTGTTCTTTCTCTGCACGGTTAATGGTGTATTGAGGTTTGGAGAATTGAAATGGGTTCTTGATTGGTCGCAGCGATCTTCCGGTCTCTGCTGTACGAGGCCTGCGGGCGAATCGTGGACCCGATCTACGGCTCCGTGGGGTTGCTCTGGTCGGGCGGCTGGCCGCTGTGCCAGGCGGCGGTGGAGGCGGTGCTCGACGGCGCGCCGGTGGTGCCGATTTCCTCCGATGCAGCGGCCTCCACCCCGCCGCCGCCGCTCCTCAAGGCCTATGACATCCGCCACGTCTTCAAGGACGCGGCGGCCGCCGAGCTCCACAGGGTTATCAAGCCTCGCCACTGGTTCAAGCGTTGCGGCGCCAAGCACCCGACTCATCCAGAAGCACCGCCGCCCCCCACAGCAGCGGACAACGAGAGCACGTCGTCGGCGGACACCTTGGAGGCGGCGTCGCACGTGAGCCTGGCCGGCAAACCTGGCCGCGACAAGGCCAAGGAGGACAGCGACGAGGTCGGCCTCGAGCAGCTTCGGGCCGAGCTCAACCCTCAGCTTCACTCTGGCGCTGCCGGCGGTCGCCGTTTAATCCACAATCCCCACTACATCACACCAAAAGAAGCCGGCCGGCGGGATGATCGATCAAGAGTATTTTTTTCTCTCTCTCTCTCAGTAATTCACTTAGCCGCCTCTCGATCCTCTCCTTCAACCGATCATCTGTAGATTACACTAGTTTTTTCATGTTTGTAATATCTTCTTCGATATGGCTTGTTCATATATTCTGTAATCTATCTGTAGGATTTAACTAATAATGTAAATTAAATTTAAACGAGTTCAAAGTTTCTTCTTCTTTTCTGTTCATGCTTCATAACTTTTTAGCAAAACAAAAAGGCCAGACATGATCAGAGAGAGAGAGAGAGAGAGAGACAGAAGGTTCCTATGGAAATGGTGGGCCCTTCTTGGCTTCAGTGGTCATGATTAGGCATGCAGCAGCTGCTGTCCGTATGTCCTCATCAAGTGACAGATTCAAAAAGTAGAGGATAAAAATTATCGACTCCTGTCCATTATAACCATCATATCATCGAAGTACTATTTTGATTCCATCGTTAGAGATAAATATAATTGAGCCCGTTGTAACAATTATAGTAATCGCAACAACTATCGTTAACTGTCATACGTATTATAATAGACACATTTAATATTTAAAAATAGTTATATTATAATAGTTAAGATTTCAGAGCATCCATAATAGTTGCTCTAACAGAGTGTTATAACATCCAATTGGTATTAAACATCATCGTGGAAGGGTATTATAACACCCCTCTAGTTGAACGCGTTCAAATAATTGAGCGCGTTTAATTAAAAGTGAGGTGGGTTAACCTCCCCACATGTATTTTTTTATTTTTAATATTTAAAATTTTTTATATTAAATACATTTAAAAATTTTTTAATATTATTTTTTAAAAATAGTAAAATTATTATTTTAAAAATAAAATTAATAATAATAATTTTAATTTTAATATTTAAAATAAATTTATTTAATATGATATAATTTTAAAATTATTGAGTGGACAGTGGGATCCATAAACAATGAATGTTAATATTAAAAAAAATATGAGTGAAAGAGATATGTTGTTATAATGAGTATGTGGCAATGGACTCTATGCTTTTTAATGAGGTGGACGGTGTTATAATAGGAGTAGATTGTGGATGCTCTCATAACTAGTACAACGTGAATATTAGATGAACATGTTAAATTCGTATTATAATAATTATGAAATCATAACAGTTACAATGTAAATATTTTTTAATATTAAGTATGTCGAATGCGTTGTAACGATTACGAAATCGTAATTGTTATAACACTTTCAATCGATTCAGAAATTAAGATTTAAAGAAGATGACAGTATTAAATAGCATAAAATGATATTTAAATAAATATACATAGCGAGCAGTAAGATAAGGTACTTGTGATAATTTAGACATAAAGGAGGCTCTTTTCAATTTTGCCCTTAATTATATGTTTATTAAATTTAATTTTAAAATAAAAATTCCTAATTATTATTATTATTATTATTTCAGCAAAATTATACCTTTTACTTAAAAAAAGTTAAAACATCTTAATATATTTTTCATCTTGAAACTATCTTTTATTTTAATATTATTCTCATAGCTTATGCTAGTTCAATTTGTTGAAAGATATTATATATAAAACATTTTTATATAAAAATTCATTTAAAATTTCTTAAACTTAATCAAAATCTTTTTTAAAGTGATTCTGACTAAGTTGAACTCATTTTGATAATTTTAAATAATATGGACTAAATTGATATAAACAATTAGAAAAGTATTATTACTATTGAATTTTTAATCCCTTTACGATTCGTGCGGGAATCTCCTCCAACGGCTCAGATTCTCCTCGGATGGACTTCACCCGACGAGCCTCTCCGTCGGATTCTTCGAATCGATTTCATCGCGATGCTCATCAGCAGCAGAACCCTCGCTCTCCATCGTCGTCGGCGGCAGCAGCCATGGTGGAGATGGTCGCCGCAGAGGTGTCTCGTGAAGGTTCGCCTCAAGTGGGTGAAGAATCGCGGCCTCGACCACATCATCGATCGCGACACCAACGTCAAGGCCGCTTGCCTCCTCAAGGACGCCATCGCCGCCGCCCCCTCCGGCCTCCTCTCCGCTCGCTCCCTCGCACCCTTACAGAAAAACCTCGGCCTCACCGTCCCCTTACTCCGCTTCCTCCGCCGCTACCCCACCCTCTTCCACGAGCAGCCCCACCCCCGCTTTCCCTCCCTCCCCGCATTCTCCCTCGCCCCCGCTTCCCTCCTCCTCCACCGCCGCGAGCAGGACGCCTTCGTCTCCACTCTCCCCGACGACTCTGCCCACCGCCTCGCCCGCCTCCTGATGATGGCCCGCTCCCGCGCCCTCCCCGTCGCATCCATCTCTCCCCTCCGCTACGACCTCGGCCTTCCCTCGAACTTCTCCTCCGCCCTCCCTGCCGCTCGCCCCGACCTCTTCACGCTCTCTCGCCGACGCTCCGACGGTGCCCCGGTACTCTCCCTCACAGCCTGGCCAGAACACCTCGCCGTCTCTGCTCTCCAGATCCGTCACCGCGACGCCCTCGCCCAGCCTTCCACCGCGCCGCTCGTCTTTCCCATGAAATTTCCCCGAGACTACGGCTCCATGAACAAGGTCAAGGCCTGGATGGAGGACTTCCATCGCCTTCCGTACGTGTCCCCCTACGAGGACACTTCTGGAATCGATCCCCAGAGCGATCTCATGGAGAAGCATGTGGTCGGCGTCCTCCATGAGTTCCTCAGCCTCACCATCCACAAGAAGACCAAACGTACCTACCTGCGCAGCCTCCGGGAGGAGCTCGGCCTGCCTCACAAGTTCACTAGGATCTTCAACCGCTACTCGGGCATCTTCTACCTGTCCCTCAAGTGCAAGACCATCACCGTGGTCCTCCGGGAAGGCTATGAGAGGGGCAAGCTGGTGGAGCAGCACCCTCTTGCACTTCTCAGGGACAAATTCTACTATGTCATGAGAACAGGGATTCTGTATCGAGGGAAGGGTTGTTCCAAGCTCGCATTCGAGGAGGATGATTTATTTGGCGAACAGGTGGGTGTTGATAATGAGCAGCAGCACAATGATTTCGATGAAGCCGACGACAGCAGTGATGAAGAAGAATACTATGAATTGGATGATTCAGATGCTGAGGGATGAACTTTTTAGGCCAAATTTGGTTTCTTGCTCCTTGAGACATCTGCAACCTGGACAAGTTAAGGTGAGTTCTGATTTGATTCAAAAGAGCAACTAAATAACGACCAAATTGTGTTGCATTGGAACTGTGATCTAGCAATTAATTTATGGCAAGTTTTTGAAGGTTCAACTTTGTGGTTTGAGCTCATTTTGCTGGTTTTGTACTTGTTGTCGAGGCCACCTGGTGCTTGTTTAGGTTGAGATTTCTCGGAGTCCCATTGAACTGCAACAATACAAGGTTCAGTGCATACGAAAATTATGAAATTAGATAAAACATTCCAAGTAATCAACGATTCTTGCAAGTTTCAGATTAAAACAAATGCCAATACCAATAATCAACTGCGAGTTTCTTGCTTTCAGTTATCGAATTCATATTACATCAATCGATAGGTTGCAGCAATGGGAGAGCATTAGCTGATCTAGGGTTCCTAAAACTCAAGGAATCTGTGCGGGTACCTGAGCTAAAGCAACTCAAGACAAGATATTGTGCTACGCTGCTTAAGCTAGCCCCTGCTATGGTGTGGTCTCTCCTTATTCCCGTGGCACAGATCCCTAACGTTCCAACTTCAGATCGAGAGCAATCTGAGCTCTCGATTCCAGTTTCGGCGACAGTAAACAAGATCACTTGAGATAAAAACTCATAATAATAATAAACTTTTCATTTTAGGGATCAGAGGAAGAGAAGGAACCTTCAAAGGATGAAGACCGTCTTTGATCCCCTGGTATGGTCTGTCCTTATTCCCGTGGCACAGATCCCTAACGTTCCAACTTCAGATCGATAGCAATCTGAGCTCTCGATTCCAGTTTCGGCGACAGTGAACAAGATCGCTTGAGATAAAAACTCATAATAATAATAAACTTTTCATTTTAGGGATAAGAGGAAGAGAAGGAACCTTCAACGGATGAAGACCGTCTTGGATCTCGCGAGAATAGCGTTCCTGTTCAACCGCATTACCCTCGGTCTCCGCTTCCTCTGTCGGCTCCATTGTGCCTGTCTCGATAACACCTTCCTCTCAGCAGTAGATATGGCTGCCGGAAGGCGGAAGCGAAGCGAAGTTCGACGGAAAAGAAGGTTCTCTGGGAGTGCAGCGGCCGGCGACAAGGGATATTTATAGCAATGGGCTAATTTCACAATGGCCCCTGCACTTACATCAGTTCCCCTAATTGGCCCTGATGCTGTTAAATATATATCAGGGTAAAAATCGACCACTCAATTTTTAAAAATATTAAAATACTCCATCCCATTATTCATTTGCAATTTTGCAAAGTTAAAGGACTCATTTGATAAACGACACAGCCCCAAATCAATCCGAGTGCTCCGTCGGTTTAGATCCGTCGTTCCTCGACGCTACTTCGTGACCTCGGCCCTTTGCATCGCCGACGCCGTCCGTCTCGTCGCCGTAGGAGGTAGCACTCGGCGCCGCCTCCCCTCTTCCTGCTTCCTGGATGGCCGACCGTTCCTCCACTTCTTAGTCCCTGCTGACGGCTGACCGGACCCGACGCTGACTCCTGACTTCTCTCCGCTATTTTCTCAACGCTAGCTAGGTATTTCCTCTAACTTATGTTCGTTCTTCGCTCATACTTCCGTTTATGCTTTGTGAGATTATTCAAATAGGCTTTTGATCGTCTAGCCTATGATTTTCATTACTTGGAATGAAGAACAAGTTTGTAAAGTGGTTTTGGATACAGACCTGAACGCGTGTCTTGTAAATAAGATTTCTTCTTGTAGTTGCAGCTTTTCAATTTTCATTAGGGCGAGCGATTTAAATCTGATCTTATAATCACTGCGACAGCGTGTATGAATGCAATTTTTACCGTGAAACTTTATAATGTAGTGTCATAATATCATGTGCATCTTTGATTTGTTTATTTTTGTGCAATTTTAGATTGTCGCACACTTTTTTTTTTAGCTTAATCAATGTCTTTTTTCTTGTATTTTGATGAAATTTACTATCTCAAGTTTTCCTGCCGATGTAATGATTCTTGATAGCAGTTAATTTGTAGCAGGAACATTCTTTTAATGCTTTAAGCATGAGCCTAGCGGCAGAATCTCCATTGCAATCTTCGAGTAGCGGGGAAGACTTTGCGGCTTTTCTTGATTCAGAGTTGGAATTAGCTTCCTCCGAGAGTTCTCCTAATGAAGAGAATGTGAAAAATGGCAAGGAAATTGATTTGCAAGAGCACAGGTATAAATTAGGATTGCTAAGCATACATAAATTTTTATTGTGAATTTCTTTTGCAACCCTTTTAGGTTTATGCTTAAATTTTGATAACATATAAAATGTAACATATACTTTGTTTGTTCGTGAATAACCCACTATGAAAAGATGTAGTTTGATATTATTTTGTAACTTAAATCTATAGGTGCATGTTCTATACCTATCACATTATTTTACCACATTTGTATGATAAATAATGCATGGACATATGAGGATAGATAGGATAAGAAATGAGAATATTAGAGAGAAAGTCGAAGTTATGCCTGTTGAAGGAAAACTCCGAGAGACCTATTTAATTTGTAGCAGGGCCATTCTTTTAATGCTTTAAGCATGAGCCTAGTGGCAGAATCTCCATTGCAATCAAGTAGGGGGGAAGACATTGCAACTTTTCTTGATTCAAAGTTGGAATTAGCTTCCTCCGAAAGTTCTCCTAATGAAGAGAATGTGAAAAATGACGAGGAAATTGATTTGCAAGAGCAAAGGTATAAATTAGGATTGCTAAGCATACATAAATTTTTATTGTGAATTTCTTTTGCAGCCCTTTTAGGTTTATGCTTAATTTTTGATAACATATAAAATGTAACATATACTTTGTTTGTTCGTGAATAACCCAGTATGAAAAGATGTAGTTTGATATCATTTTGTAACTTAAATCTATAGGTGCATGTTCTATAGTTATCACATTATTTTACCACATTTGTATGATAAATGATGCATGGACATACGAGGATGGATAGGATAAGAAATGAGAATATTAAAGAGAAAGTCGGGATTATGTCTATTAAGGGAAAACTCTGAGAGACCCACCCATTTAACACGGTACCGACATGTACTTGGAGGACCAATTTATAGTCAAATTAGGTGATATGAAATTATGACAAATATGCATATTAAATGAGGAAGAGGAAGACTAAAGAAAACTTAGCTAGCAATGATAAAATAAGATAAAATTTATTTAAATATAGATAATATAATAGAATAGAGTCCAATGGCATAGGGGGATCCATGTAGCCAACCTCACATCGTAGGACAAAGTTTGGTTGTTGTTATTGTATTTGTATGATAATTAATTACCCATCTCCACATGGTGTGATGGCTTCATCTTGCCTCGTTTACCCCCTCATCTTGAATGTATAATGTTAACTAGGTAAGTGTTTCTTTTCTATTGTTGCTAGATTAATAATGGCTATTATATGCTTTTATGTGGAATGAGTGGTAGTCATCCTTCTCTACTCAAATCACATAGTTCATATATCACAAGTATACTAATACTTTATATATTTTATAATCTTATATTTTTTCGCAGCATGTGATAGCTAGTTTTATCTTTTACATGCTTTTTGCAGGAGTAAAAGACAAAAATTGGAGCGGCTTTGAGACTTTAGAAGATCTTGAAACTGAAACATTGATTGAGCCAATTGAAGAACATATTGGTATCACTAATTAGTTTGATGAGTAAGATAATGTTGTCATTCCCTTACTGATTCTGCTCTATTAAGATAAAAGGTGCAACCACTATCATATATGCTCAACTGAAAAGAAATTTGGGATTGATAAGTCTTCTGGATTTTCATATATTAAGAAACATGAAATGCAACAAAAGAAAACATTCAATTATCTATCATTTCACTGAAACGTTATAGCAAATGGCCTATCCTGCAGGATATCTAACTATCATACAGTCATCGGTAGCTTTGACATTATATTGTTTGCTTGGTACATTGAAAGTTTCAAGTTCAGAAAGAGCAGTCTCACGCTGAAGTTTATTATAGTGTGTGTTGGAAATATCAAGCTATAAGCGTGAGGTCTCATAATGTGTAGATTTAATTTGTAAGGGCACAAGATGGTCTTTGAAATTTGTTGCTGGTGCATTTGCCACTTGAAAGACACAACATCCTTTGATAATTTTGGATTGACTGATTAGCTGTGTACAATGAGATTATGTTGATTAGCCACTTTCATTTTGCAATGACATGTGTGACATATTTCCAATTAACCAAAATTTTCTTTCATTTCGTAACCTTCTGTATTTATTTTATTATTGGCTGATAGATTATTTTTAAAGCTTGTAATAGCTAACTAAGGTTGCATGATCATCTTTTGTATCTGTTGCACTTGCAGGGACATCTACACCTGGAAAGTATGTAATCTGCCCTCCACATCCTGGTTTCTTCAAAGGATTATGCATCAGATGTGGACAGGTAGAGGAAGATGGATCAGGTGTTGCATTTGGTTATATCCATAAGGTAATTTTAGTCCATGATGAGAGGGAACAACTTTTGTGCTTATGCATGCATTGACATCTATTCAACTAAAGAGAACTATGAGGAATATAATTGAAACTTGTTACTAACTACTACCATGAGACAATGTTGCTGACAAGTGTATTAATGGTGTAACAGAGAAATAGGCATGCTATTTAAAGGGTTGAATATGCTACTTGTGTAGATGATGAGATAGTTTCCCCAATGCAAAGCATTTTCTTTCAAACTAATTTCATTATGTGGTCATTTCAGTTTTGAAACATAGTTGTCATATTTTTGCATATTTCAATTCTGAAACAAAAAAATGCTGTCAAGATAAAAATAAATGCCCTGATTTCCAAGTGAACAATCATGAAAAAGAATCTTGAGATGTACATTTTCCCAATCTCTTGAATCTTTCTTATGGTCTTGAATTGTGTTACTATAAAGAAAATGTTTATAGGGCACTGCTGAAAAGCACATTTCAGTTTTGTTCTTTCAAATATAATTTTATATTAGATTTTGATTAGTTTATCTTATGTCGTGTTGAATTCTTTTGCTTGGCTTTTTCAGTAGTTTTTACTGTTAGAATTTTAATATTGTACTACCATATGGCATGTTCCATTTGCAGGATTTAAGGCTAGGTAATGTGGAAATTGAGAGGCTTCGTGGTGCAGATCTAAAAAATTTGTTGCATAAGAAAAAATTGATATTGATCTTAGATTTGGACCATACTTTACTCAACTCTACACGCTTTGCTGATATCACTTCTGATGAAGAATATTTATTTAGACAGATTGATGGCATGAAAGGTAATATCTCTTGCCAAATCTCTCTTTCTCACCAAGCTTGTTTTATTATCTATCAACTTGAAAATTAGAGGTGCAACAAAAAGGATGGGTTGAGCTTTATTATTATTTTCTTACCTTCAACTAATTTGTGATCTCATGTGTATTCTCATTTTTAACTTAATTCTTGTGACACAAGTTTCTGTTCTTAATGATTACCCAATTTCTAATGCCTTCTGGTAATGATTATGTAGTCTCTGAAATATACAAGAACAACAAACAAACAGAGAGTCGTAATTATTTGAATTCTCTATCTGAATCTTATATCACCATTTTAACTCTATTATTACTATATCACTAGTTGATGACTTAGACTTATCACAGCTGCAGTTAAGATCCATATTCATAGGGTTGACATTCTTTTACAATGGGCATTAGGGCCAAGTTGATGTTGGTTTTATAATCATGAAATATGGACCTGTTAAATGTAGTGGTAACTAGAATCTCTAGAATATATCCTTGAAGTTTGCTCTTCAAATTCTTATTATAGCAAGTGTTTCACTGTGTCACCTTCAGTTTTATTAGATGCTTTATTTTACCTTCTTTTTTTTTTTTTTGTATGTGTGCACTATGTAGATGATCCTGACAGAAGCTTATTCAGATTGGATACTATGCATATGTTGACAAAGTTGAGGCCCTTTGTTCATAATTTTCTGAAAGAAGCAAGTTCTTTCTTTGAGATGTACATTTATACTATGGCAGAGCGTTCTTATGCTATGGAAATAGCTAAGCTTCTTGACCCTGATAAAGTGTACTTTGACTCAAAGGTTATCACTCAAGCTGATTGCACCCAGAGACATCAAAAAGGCCTGGATGTGATACTTGGTGCTGAAAGTCTTGTGGTGATTCTTGATGACACAGAAGCTGTAAGTTCTGTGTAGGTCTCTTTTTTCAGTTGAAAGTAACAAATAATCCTATCGTACCCACACATCCTAATTTATTACACCCACACATGACACAAATAATTTCATATTTATGATCAGCAATTGTGTAATGTTGCATGTGTATGATGCTTCCCTTAAGTTGAATCATAGATGTTAGTTGATGTTCAATTTATTATGAAAGAAATAGAAAAATAGTCTTACAAAAAAAATGAAACAGGGTTCCACCAAAAAAGAAAGAGAGTGGAGCCTTGGTTGAGAGCTTTGATGTTTTAATCTTATAAGAGAAGATACAGAGAACCTAGTGTAGCTCTCATCTTAATCTTTCATAAGATTTCACTTCACCTTTGCATGCATATTTCATATGTACATCATTTTTAGTTTGAGATTAAACAGAGGTGAGGAAAAATATTCTTTTGAAGCAAAATAAACTGTTAAATTCAGCATCGAACTACCAAAATTCTCAACCGTCTTCGAAGTACTCACCTAGAAGGAGGTCATGGCCTCCTCTTAAGGGGATTAAAGGATATGAAATTTTATGGGACCAAGGTGGGCTCTATCCTCTTAAGGGGATTGAAGGATATGAAATTTTATGGGACCAAGGTGGGCTCTATCCTCTTAAGGGGTCGCCGCCTCCGCCGACCGGCAGCTGGGTATAATACAACCATATATGTCATCATAATATGATAACTAGTAGAAATATCTCATGTGAGGCTAAACTATATATTCTAACATCTTTTGTAAGTTTTACATGTGATGCAGATTGAATCTTTGACATGGTTCTAGAACTTTACTATATTGTTTAGCTGGGAATATTTTATCTGTTGGCTGTTTGTCTTAGTTCTTTATTTATTTATTTATTTATTGGATTACTGAATATCTTACTTGTAGTTGGTTATTAACCATGAACCAGCAGTTTAAGGTATGCAATAAAGGAGAATTGATAAATACTAAAGATTAAAAAAAACCGTAAGAAAATGAAAGGAAGATTAATTATTTTCGAAACAGATTGGATGCAAAACATAAATTTGTTGTTTCCAGTGTTGCTGGCTTTCTCTAATAGCAGGATGCATTGGTTGTTTGATGAATTTGGAAGTACAATAAATGATTGAATATGCAAGAAAACACTGCAGCATTTTTACAGGAGATATTGTGCAACTACCTATCACCACATGATCTTGTGCTTAGGCAAATCTGATGTGATATCAAGGGATGAAAAAAGGTTTAACAAATGATTCATGCGTCTTTATAATGTTTTCTCACAGACTAGTTGTCAAGTGCTGGAACTGTAACATGCTCTTTTACTTTTTCCATTTTTATTTTGGATAGAAGCCCTTGTGATTTATGAGTATGGAGGTATTCCATGTACTTGCTACTGTTTTTTTTCTAAAGCAATACTTAGTCCATAATTTGACTTATTTAATCAATTTTAACACGAGTTAATATGCATATTATGTTATCTGATATAATATATCTTATGCTAAATGGGCATTTTAAGAAAAAAATGGAGGATACATGTAACCCAGCAGAGGGTGTGTACATATAATTTACCTTTTTATTTGTCTTGGATTTGGCTTATGGTTAAATTGTTTACTGCAGGTCTGGCATAGGCACAAAGACAATCTGATTCAGATGGAGAGATACCACTTCTTTGCTTCTAGTTGTCGTCAATTTGGTTTTAATGCTAAGTCATTGTCTCAACTGATGAAAGATGAAAGAGAATCTGATGGCGCGCTTGCGACTGTTCTCGAGATTCTAAAGCGGACTCACCGGATGTTTTTCGATCCAGTGAGTTACACTACCTTCAATTTTAGCTGTGTTATGATTTCCCCTTCCCTTTGTCACCTATTGGTAGCGTATTTCAGGACATTGCTTCGGAGGTGTCAACAAGAGATGTAAGGCCGGTGAGTGTGCAACCTTAAAGAATTCATTTAGTTTCTATTGTGGTTGCCTTTTCCGCTCATATATGAGTTTTCTCCCGTTGAATTACATGTCAATTGTTATTTTTAACTTAATGCCATTAATGATTGAGTGTTTGATGCTCTTTGCATTTCTAAGTTTTAACCAATCTTGCTAATCTTCCAGCTATGTTCGATACTGTTCTATGTCATCCTACCTGTTGCATCATATGCCCATTGTTTGAAATTGCTCCTTTTAACTGAATCATGGCATCATATTTGTTTTTCCTTTTCTGTAGTTGCTAAAAGGTATACGGCAAGAGATATTACAAGGGTGCAGAATAGTTTTTAGTCGAGTATTTCCATCGAAGTCGCCGGCCCAGGATCATCCGATCTGGAAGATGGCGGAAAGATTAGGAGCTACATGCTACACGGAAGTCGACCCATCGGTGACGCACGTCGTCTCGACGGATACAGGCACCCAAAAGGCACATTGGGCAACACAAAACAAGAAGTTCTTGGTTAGTCCACACTGGATCGAAGCATCAAACTTCCTATGGCATCGTCAGAAGGAAGAAGATTTCCTGATTAGCAATCCGCGAAGCCGCAATGGTTGATTTCGCCGCAAATGCTTCGGAAACTGTTCGATGAAGGATCTGTTCTGTTTGTCTGCTTGGATCATTTTTACCCATCCATATTTGTTGTGGATACTTCAACTACTACTACTACTATGAGCATTTTAGGTTGCCAAACCATTTATATCAATGGTAGCACATAGAGCTGTTTTATATCTGTTCCTTTAGTATTATATTTTTTTGATAATCTAGGTATTTAAATTCTTACATGGGCGGTTTTTGCTCTTATTCGTGGCAATTCTCTCAGCAATTAATTTCCACAGTAGAAAATTCATTATAAAGTTGTTTTTGTTTTAGTTGAATTTTTAACCGTGATACTTTAGGAATCCATCAAATGCATCGTTGCACAATAGCTGGTGATGAAAGAAATACATTTCTTGTTTGTTAATAAGTTTGATATTCAATTCAATAAAAATTTAATAAATAAATTTGAATATTAATGAGTTTGGTTCAATTGTTACTGAATAATGTTAATGAATATGAATATCTTCGAAATATAGTTGAGTTTGTTACAATGAATCTCGACGAAGTTAAAGCAATGTCCTCTTCCGTCGTGGTCAATTGTAATTCTCCAATTTAGTTTCTCATAGATGATCATGAAATCATTTAGTTCCTCATAGATGATCATAAAATCGATCGTGTAGGATTGTTGGAACAGTGGATTTCACCTTTGCTGAAATGAATATAAATAATTTATGAATATATTTATCTATTAATTTATATTCCTTTTAAATTTAGCATTCATAATTAAAAATAAAAATATATAAATAGATGAAAAAATTTTAAATAAATTATAAGAATAACCATGATCGGCTTGAGTTCGTTAAAAAATTTAATAAATAAATTTGAATCCAAACGTTTGGATTATCAAAAGCTGCAGTTTTTAACTTTATTGCAACGCTAGAAAAATCAAACTGCGGCATTGAAGCTTTTCTTTCTGAATCAAATCGCCTCAAATCCCAAGCTCCCACCTTTTTCCTTCCTCGATCAAACAAAATCAATATATATAATCACAAACGGAGTAGAAAGAGCTAGAATCGACGACGAACAGATTAGAAGAACATATTACTACAACTAAAGGCTCCTAATTTATACGCGCACACAAATTAATCAAACCAATCGAGCTGTTCTTTTGTCGTAATGGATGATGATGATGATCACTTGGAAGGCGGAGGAGGAGGAGGAGGAGGAGGGAGGCCGAGGCAACTGCTGCACTTGCGCTCCACCCAGCCCTCGACGTCGCGATCACTGCGCCCGGCGCACGCCCGGGCGAACACCCCGGCGATCACCGCCGCCATCGTGATCAGCGCCAGCACCACCGCCAGCGTCTCCAAGGAGTGCCACGTCGACGGCGATCTCGTCACGCATGGCGGCGGAGGCGGCGGCGGAGGCAGAGCCTGACCGTCCTGCAAACTGCCCGACACCGCCCACACCCACACCATGGCGCACTGCTCCAATTTCGGCGAAGGAGAAGCAATGAGAAAGGAAAAGAAGAGGCTCTGTTCTTGGCCAGTGAAGAAGAAGCAGCAGTGGATATCGTAATCTGAAATTTTCAGGTGACCGTTGTCGCTTTAATCTGACAATTTTTTTCTTTAAATTAAATTTTTTTTCTTTAAAAAAAAAAATCATTCGATCGATCGGTTGGATTCGGAAGTGGAGGCTTTATTTATGTTTCTTGTTGTCGTCTTGCATGGAAGCAGAGCACGGTCCTGCGTTAGAAACAGAGCTGTCGAAGAAAGTAAAGCCCAGTCGTCGTCTCCTCGATCGATGCCGTCTTGTGAGCGGATGGACGGAGTGGGGCCCTCTTGCGCCGTCCTATCTATCGTGTTTGTGATGATGGAGGAGAGTATTACCGCAACTTCATCGTGATTCGATCCTTTTCCATTTTAACAATCCTATTTCGTCGTAGTCAACTCAACTATGTTCAAAGATTTCTTTCTCCATCTTTAAAAATAGAAATAAAATATCGACTACATCTGTTATGTTCTATAATATAAAACTAAATATTAGATTATATCTTCTGCAAAAGGTGGAATCCGTCACCTTAGCGGCCTCACACGATCGGCTCCACGATCATTTGTGAGGAGGTAAATCAGGAAAGTACATCAGGAGGGTATTGCCTGACTTCGCTAGGATTCAAATTATTGCTCTCTTCTGTAACTTTGTTGCGTCGTTTTATTTAATGATCTGGTTCAAGGGTTGACCGAGTTCAATCAGTAGTTGTGGATGCGGACTTTGACTGACTTTTTGTTGGCTTAGCTTTTGTGGGCTTTCAAGAGGTCGACTTCTAGTGAGTTAGCCTCCAACAAGGTCGGTCTTAATAAGGTTGTCTTTCAGCGAGGCCGATTATTGATAGCACGTTGAGAGAAATGCACACACTACCACGTAGTAGTTGACCATATGGTCAACCACCACGTCGACCACACGTAACAGGCGTTATAACGCCTTGGCGTTGCGGATGCTAAGAGCATCTGCAACGGTATGTGTTATTAACGCGTTCAAATTTAAAAAAAAAATAAAAAAAAATGTGTGGGACCCATCTCTGCCCCCATTAACGCGTTCAAGCTTTTGAACGCATTCAACCCTTTACTCCCTTATCACTCCTCCACGTCAACACTCTCTCCTCCATGTCATCTGGAAAGAGAATAAAAGAAGCGTTATTAACGCCCTTTTAACGCTCCATTGCAGATGCCCTAACTGATATCCTTTCATACGTAATCCTTTAGCCAAGTTGATTTGAGTTGACCCAAGCAGTCAAGTTGTCTTAGACCGCGCTCAAGTTAAGGTTGCCACGTGGAGCCTATATGAGGATAGAATTTATTAGCATATATGAGAATCTATATAGACTACGATCCCACCTCATAAGACTAAATCGTCGATAAGCAAACAATAACTTGAAAGATTGATGAAAACATAGATCAATTAGGAACATCATTCTTGAACCTCTCAAACAATAGTACATTAAACCCTACTAACAGATGGAATTTTCACATCGATTTCAAAGTTAATCCCATTCTAAACCTTTTTATTACACTGCAGTTTACCAAGGAAAAAGGGAAATAGACTCCAAAGGAATCAGAAATGTCAAGCCAAGAATGAATTGCCTTGAACATCATAGCTCACTCATCGACCTCTATGCTTATGCAAGTGGTCCTCTTGCCTGATCAAATAGTCGACTAAACGATCTACCAACTTCAAGTTCAGATCATTTACATTGGATCATCCATGTGTCGATAGATCTCCTCTGCTGAGATGTCTAAGATGTTGGGTTTTCGATTGTCAGTTACATTCCTTCCTCTACTCTTTCACCTGGTTTTAGATGAAAGGATGAAATTTTCAAATCAGACTGCTTGACATCCATGCTTTTTCACCTGAATAGATTCGTATTACCTGCGCAATCAGTCGAAACTCCATAATTCAGACCTTCCTGGGCATCGCCTTTGGCACTGTCGTCGGCATTCTTGGTGTTTAGGAAACGACCTCCACAACCCCTAGCCCTTCTCATTGCATGTTGGTGACGAGATTCATGCAGATAAGGCTGCAGGTGGAAAAATATCGACAAAGATTTATATGGCTGAATCTAGAACACTAATGAGATTTTTTCTTTTGGTAACATAAAGCAGTCTCAGTCCGCCTGTGAAGGCAACTGAGAATTTGAAACAAGAACAATGGTGGGCATGCATGACTCCTTCCTTACGAAAGAGCAAATGTTCTGTTTTATGAAGATAAAGAAACAAAGATGAGTTTCTTTCCATGGATGAACATGACTGAGTTCATAATATAGTTCAAGATTTCTACTGCGATACAGAGTTAATGTAACATGACTTGGCCTTTATGGGAAATAAATAAAAGAAACCATCCTACAAATAATAGAAGTGAGGAGTATATAATTGCTTGTTTCCTACCATGAATAGCTTATCGTTGAGAACCGACATACCTTTCTAGCTTTTACTGCTTTTTTCTCAAGTTCAGCCTTCGCACGAGTCTGTCTTCGCCTGAGAATTCCATGATACTGCTTGGCATTAACATAAATGGGTTCTTCTGCCATTTCTAGTGGTAAAGGCATGCGAGAGTGAGACATGCCGGCGATCTGAGGATGAATCTGTAGAAAATACCCTCAAGCGATTAAATTTGAGCTATATACTGTCCCCTAGAGGAATGCTATATAACTACCGAGATCAAAAACATGTGAGCTACTACATACTGTCCTCTGGAAGAGTGTTAAAACTGCCGAAAACAAAAATTGTTCACATTCAATAGTTGGCTGACGTTGTCTAATTGAAGTTCAGGTCTTGAATAGTTGATGAATTTTTACTTCCTTCAAAATAATTTTGGCATCTCAAATTGATGTCAACTCATGATAAAATATAATTTAATTCATATTTGAAACTGATGTATAAATTATTGTTGATTTCATTGTCAATTGCTTTCGACATACAAAAAATATTGTTGGCTCCACCATCACTGTTTACTCTAAGTCTTGATAACGTTAAGATAATCGAAAAGAAAAACGCCATGTTACATGAGGAGAGAAATGAAAGACAATTCTTCCATAGCATGACATTCAAGTCTCGATGTTTTTCGCCCTCATCAGAAATATGTTTTTATCAATCACTACTAAGAGTTATTATGCCCATCTTTTCTACCATCAATTTTATGTCTCCATGCGATTGAATGTTTATTTCATTGATGATGACTTTGAGATTTCACTCCCTTCAATCTTTATACTATTCTTAAGGTTTAATTTCTATATTGAATTTAATATAATACCTCATGGGTTAGAATTACTTTCAATTGGTTGGATATCAATTCAATATAGTTTCCTTTCTGTTTTTGAAATTGTATAAAATAAGATTACTAGTAAATCAAATCATCAACATCCTTTTAAATTCCATTGTATATATAAGATCTACATCATTTTACATGTGAATCATAGCATACGATATGACACAAATCGTGAATCTAACTATTCTAACAACTATGGGTCTAACTCCCTGAATATAGAAGAGAGAAATGATCGAACCAATTTCAACAAATATAAATGCAAACCGAAAACACAAATGTCTACTATTGAGATGTTAAATCTAGTGAAGAGCCACATGCATAATATCAGTTAACAATAGAAAAATAGTGTAAAAATTGATACAGAAATTCATGGCAATATAAGAGTACATGAGAAGAACAAAAAGAGACTCACAAAGGATTGCGGCTGATTGAAACAAGATTCGTGTTTCTAAATAAGCAAAATCATTATATTTGCATTCATATTCATTTGCCCAATATCCATTTTATACGCAATCACAAAGACTTTGCATTTTATGCAACTAATCAACTATGATACAACAAAATCCAAAAAGAATTAAGTGTAAATGAGCATCCTCCAATTGCAAAGGTACATACCATTGTTTGAGTTCCATAAGGAACAACTAGGCCGGCGAAATAGGGATCAGTAAATGGGTACATAGCATAGGCCTGTTGTATGAGTAAATGAAGTGACAAAAAATGTTAGCATGCAAGGATTCAACAGAGTAATGAAATTAAGACAAGGAACAGTTAGAACAAGAAAAGAGATAAAACTGGCGAACAGTAGAACATTATAAGGAACCCACAGTTGAATGACCAAATTCGAGTTGTGTGTGTGGTGCAAGATACTCGCCCACCATTGATGGAGCACCATGAAGATTCTGGTTTCCCCCTCCTAAGTTCTCACCTGGTAATTATGCGAGAAAATTTTAAGCAGTAAAGAATACTATTTGAATATTACTATCAAGGCATCTTGGGTTATTCAGTTAGTTTTTTCAGACACTGTATCATACAATGGTACAATTTAAACGTGATGCAGATGAAGAAACATTAAGATTGTCAAGTTTTGAAATATTGGACTCCAACTCAAGCACAATGACGACAGAAGCATAAAATCCAACATGTTATACAATTAAAATACATGATTGCTCAAATAGGAACAGAAGAAATCAAATGGAATTATGAACTTAATTTCATAATCTTACCACCTGATGTGGTCATACTACTTCTCTCAGCCATCTTCCCAATTTCTATAAGGAAATAAATGATATTTAGTCTGACCAAACAACAGCCTATCCAAGCATTAATTTGTTAAACTCTACAAGAAAACGTACTGAAACAGTATTCAAATCCCAGTCTTGTTTTCTTCAAGCAAGGAACAATTTTGCCCAAATGGCAGAGCAACAATGAGTAAGCTTGACGGAGGAAACAAAAAGAAATAACCTGGTCGAAGACTAACTGCAGCCAACAGATCCTGTTCCATGCTCGAACCTACTGTACTTGGAACACCAGGATGCGATTCCATTATCCGTCTGAACCTTCAAAGAAACTATTCTTACAAATTTTTTTTTAATGACCACACGAAAGAAAAGCAACAAAACGCAAGATGTTCAAACTAGAACAAAACGCTACCAACAGGTGACGTATGCGTACAGTTTCCATAGTATAAACTATAATTATTTCATGGTACAAAAGGTGTAGCAGACTAAGAATTTGTTTCCAGAAACAGGAAACCAGAAATCTCGATTGCAACAATTAAGGACATGTCCGTGCATCCTACACAAAATTCCATAAATTCTGCTAGTGAGAAACTGCAAGATTTCCAGAAGTGAACAAGAGAATTGAGCCAAGAACAAAAGAACTACGAGACTGGTTATCCCTTCAAACTCAGCCATATTCCAAAAAACCTCATCCCAAATTCGCAATGAACAAAACAAAAAATCGCAATTCCATCTTACAGTATACAAATCAACGGCTCATTAGAAAACACCGTAAGCTAGCAAACACCAAGATCCACTTCAAAGTCAAAGCAAAACATACGAGTAACAATCGCCAGTACAAAAACCACAAAGATATCGATCATGCATATATCAATAGTCCTCACCTTCTCTGTCCACTCCGATCGAATTGCGCTGATTCCTTGGAGTCGTCGAACGAACCAATCCGACAGAACAAGACCTACTTCCAATAACAGCAGGAAAAAAACCCTAATCCACAGATAACGCAACTCCTGCAACCGATTGCTCTCGCGCGAAACGATCGAAAGCAACGGCGAGAAAACAGAGGCAGAATTCGGAGAAAATAAAAAGATGATTTTTATTTCTCTCCGTATTTTTCCAGAAATATCCAAATCCATGATGCAAGGACTAATCGTGCGTTTTATCCTCCAAGCTTATCCAGGGACGCGTGGGCTGTTTCGGACCGTCCGATTCCGATTTCGGATGATGTGATATCAGGATAAGGATAAATTGGTCATTACACAACGACTTGGGAATCAAAACGATAAAATAATATTTAAATAATTAAATAATAAATATTTTGAATTATCGAAAAGGAAAATTTATTGAACTCTGAAGGTTTTCTTCAGACAGCGATGACCGCGTCAAAGGGTGTTTTGGTCATTTAGGAACGACGAAGTGTGAGTTAAGTTAACCGAAGGACAGTTACTGACCAACCACTCCCCCGAGCGACGTCTCGCGGCACGTGTCGCGAGGGCGGAATGGCCGTCGTGGTCCCGGACGACGCGTGGCCCGGACAACGACGAGAGAGGTGCGGCTGTCGGTCCACGTGGCGCCTCTTCAACCGTCAGGAGCTTTGGGTTCCTGTCGCGGGTCGCGGTGGCAGCCCCTCGCAGGGGAGCACAACGAAAAGGACCCCGGCGCCGTGGCCACGTGTCTCGTCTACGACGGCGTAGCCTGTCGAAGTCAACGAACGGAGGCGCAATAATTTTCGACTGTGGGGACCACTGCTAACGTGTCCGTTTGTAAGTGAGTTGCTTGGTTCTGTCGCGCAGGGCACAAATCTTTTGTGTGATGTGTAAAATAGACCACGAGAAATCTGGCCCGGTCCGTGCCGGCCCGGCCCGGCCCGGATGGTTGCCTCTATTTTTTTTCTAAAAAACTCTTCTAAAATTTAAATTTTATATGAAAAGAATCAAGGAAAAATTAGAGTTTCTTTATGCATTATTTATTTTCTAACGAACTCTTACGCATTAGATTTAATTATAAGAATTATTAATATTCGTACTAATTTATATATAGATAGTTTAGGTCATCTGTAACGCGCGTTCATCGCGCGTTCAATGGCATCTCTTAGATGACATGAAGAAGAAAGCCACATGAACACGTTTAATATTTTGAACGCGTTCATATGGCAGTGGGACCATCATATATATATTTTTTTATTTTTTTAGTGTTATTAACGCGTTAACGTTGTAGATGCCCTTAGACCATCTGCAACGCACGTTCAACGGCATCTCTTAGGTGACGTGAAGGAGAGAGTCACATGAACGCGTTCAATATTTTAAACGCGTTTATGTGACAATAGAACCACTATATATATATTTTTTATTTTTTTAATATTATTAACGCGCTAACGTTATGCTTTTATAATTAGGATAAACTCCAGGTCAACCATTAATGTATACGTGGCAGCATTCAGCCAACTTCAAAGGTTCCAAATGGAGATGGGCAATCCCAAGTCGCCGTGGCCGTACTCGTCCAGCTGCTGCGGCCCGCCGTCCTCCACCTCGTCCACCGGGTGGCCCTCAAAAGCCCGCATCTCCATCAGCGTGTCCCAGTTGAAGTCGCCGCCCTCCGTTGATATTGTTCCAGTACTGCTAACCACCGACGGAGAGTCGCTAGTACCCTTCTCCGGCGGCAACTTCAGCACCCCGATCCACTGCAGGAACTCCTTCAGATCAGTCTGTGGTTTCTCCAGTACTCTCGCCGGGGCCGAATCCGACGAATCCTCAAGCGACGACACTCGATCGATGTCACGGTGACCTCCCCCGAGCGATCTCTCCAGCTGTGTCTCTATCGGCATCAACGGCGGCCGGGGAGCGGCTCTGGGATTACTGTAGGAAGCGGAGGAAGAGGGTGGTGGCTTCGTTTTGTTTTTGGAATGATTCTTGAGCTCTTGGAGGCGCTGGTGAATGGCGTGGACGTTGTGCTGGGCACTGAGGTTGAGGACGGAGGCGCCGGTGGCGGAGATCACGGCGGCCTTCGAGGCGGGCAACCAGTACTTAAATGGCCACTGGCCGTGACAAAGCGACGACGAAGAGGCACCTGCAGGCTTGAGTAGGTGGGAGGAAGCAGAGGCGGCCCGCAGATGCGGCAGGTTGACGTACGCGTCGGGACCGTAAAGCCGGCGGGCGGCCTCGTCGTAGGCCAGCGCGGCCTCTTCGGCGGTGGCGAAAGACCCGAGCCAGAGGCGAGTGCGCTTCTTGGGCTCGCGTATCTCCGCCACCCACTTGCCCCACGTCCGCTGCCGGACGCCGCGGTACTCGCAGGAGGCGTTCTGAGGGCCGCCCTTCCCCCGCGCCGGCCCCTTCTTCCACGGCCGCAGCGGCGCCGCCTTCCGGCCGACGTTCTCCATCAATGGAACTCAACGCAAATCTTCCTTCCTTCCTTCCTTTAGAGAGCGCGTGAGACAGGCGCGGGACACAAATCACAGTGCGCAGCGTCGAAGATCATGCGGGGCGTGCATGGCTTAAATAAATGCTGTCACGGTTGAAGGCGTATATTTCTGAAACCGTTATAGCAGTTTGAAGTCCTACATTTGAAAACATAAATAGATTTTTAAATATATATATATATATATACACGAAAATGATATCATCTGCGACGTATTCGTGCGCGCCTGTGTGCGACATCGCCAACCCACTGCCACTGTTGCCGCCCTCACCGCACCGTCTGGCCACTGTCGGTCGTCGGTCGTCGGTCGAATCGCGATTGACACGCGGCTCGTCGGCGCTTCATTCGACGTCGAATTCCGGTCGAATAGTGACGGGAATCCGACGTAATTTGATCGGAAACAGTCAAATCACGCGGCTCCCCACTATGCTCCCATTGTCGACGTCGATCAGGTCGGATTCTAACTGAATCACAGTCGGAGATCGACCGAGGAAGGACCGACGTCTGCACCACGGCAGTGGCACATCGGATCGGATTCCGACTGAATCGCGGTCGGAGACCGATCGAAGAAGGACCAACATGCAATGCCGGCTCTTCCTCGGCCGATCTCCGATCACAATATGATCAGAATCTAGCCCGATCGCGATCGACAGTGACTGCGCAATGGGGAGTCACGTGATTTGGCTGTTTCCGATCAAATTACATCGGATTCCGACTACTATCCGATCGGACTCCGACGTCGGACGGCGACGGTGAGCTGCGCGTCGATTCGTGCCCGGGGGAGAGGCTGGTGGTGGTCGGACCGCACGGCGAGGGCGGCGGCAGTGGCTGTGAATCGGCAATGTCGCTCACGGGCACGCAGAAATTTGTCGCGTAGGATACCATATATATATATATATATATATTATTATTATTATTATTATTATTATTATTATTATTATTATTATTATTCGGAGGGTATATTTTATAAAATTAAATTTTAAATACTATCTAATTAAAAAAAGGAAATATTATAATAATGAAATATGAAACCGTGGGCGCTGCCGCCGTACGGTATCAGGGCGTCGTGCTATAAATTAGCACGACGCTACTCGCTTTGCCACTCAGATCCAGATACAGTTAGAAATCATGAAACCCTTTTCCCCCTTTCTTCTTCTTCTTCCTCTCCTCCTCCTCATCTGCAATGCCGGCGCTATCACCGGAGGTTGGACGCCGATCGGGGACCTCCACGACCCCCACATCCTCGACATCGTCGAGTTCGCCATCTCCGAGCACAACAAGCAGGCCCACACGAAACTCACTCTGACCCAGGTCGTCAAGGGCGAGTCCCAGGTGGTGGCCGGCATCAATTACCGCCTCCTGCTCCAGGTTAAGAACCTCCTTGGCGGAGGCTTCGCCGAGTACGAGGCCGTGGTTTGGGAGAAGCCGTCGGACAGCTCCCGCCAGCTCCTCTCCTTCACCCGGCAGGTAATAAACCGATTCCGTTCGATTGATTAATTAGCTGATCGCCCGATTGATTTTTGGGGTCGATTGGTGGATCCAGCCGGGGGTTTTGGTGGGCGAGTGGGAGCCGATCAGGAACGCGAGCGGAGATCCGGAGGTGCGGGGGATCGCGGAGTTCGCGGTGGCGGAGCACAACAGGGAGGCGAAGAGGCAGCTGAGGTTCGTGAGCGTGGTCGAGGGGGAGGAACAGGTGGTGGCGGGCATGAAGTACCGGCTAGTGCTGAGGGCGAGAGACGGCGGCGGGAAGGAGGCGGAGTACGAGGCCGTGGTTTGGGAGAAGGCGTTGAAGAAGTTCCGGCAGCTAATCTCCTTCACTCTGCTTCCGAACCAAAATTAGGGCACCTCGAGATGTTGCTTTTGATTTCTGTGAGCAGTCTTGGTTGTTGGCGCTGGATATCTGGTGATGAATAAACGGTGACAATTCAAATTTTATGTTTAAACATATTTCTTTTTAAAAAAAATAAAATTTGTCACGGTTACGATCGATCGATTCTATGATCATCTATAAAGAGATCCCATATTTTTGAACTGTAGTTAAGTGACATTGGGAACGGTTCTAAAGTTTTAAGTTAAAACGATAGCTTTTCCATATATCGTGATCAATTGAAATTTTTTAATTTATTTCTTCATAAATGATCATGGTAGAACTGATCATGTAAAATTTTACTGAGTAGCAGATTTTACATTTTTACTAAGTAGGTTAAAATGATAACTTTATACACTAACTAAACTATCAAACATGCAGGATTCAACATGCAAGATTATAAATGAATCAAATGTTCACGAATAAATTTGATACTTAATTTGATTAAATTAAATAAATAAATTCAATAAAAAATTTAAACATGTGTTCAACTTAATTGGATAATAATTAAATAATTCATTAAATTAAACAAATAAATTTAAAATTTAATATATATATATATATTCAATTTATTAATATTTATGAATAATTAATATTCAAGAATTATCTTAAGTTTGAACCATCATTTCAATGATTTTTTTACATATGTGATGAAAAATATTTGAGAGAACAAATAAAAAGATAAGAATTTGAAATAGACCAACCTCTAAGTGTACATAAATTATATTTTTTTTACTCGATAGATAAATTAGAAAAAAAATCATCTACGTACCATCGATATTAGTAGGATGAAATTTGGATAGTTGGATAAATAAATAAATAAATTATAGAAATAATATGTGTTTCTTTTATTGTTTCTAAACATGTGTGGTAATCAAAAAAGAAATATTAGAAAAAATAATTTTATACTAGTAATTATGTCCTTTACAACTGAGAATAATCAAAAGATATCCTTATATATATGTTTTGTATTAACTATAAGTTTTAAAGTAATTTACAAACACATTTGTAAATTATCAAATATTATTTTAAAGATAATAATATTAATATTTTATTGAAAATATTAGAAGGTAATAATGATACGAATTTTTAATTTGAGGATAGAAACTAATTTTACTTTACATATAAATCTTTAATTTTAAAAATTGTCCAATTAATTAGTTTACATATATATAAGATTATCAAAACTATTTTATGGCCTCGCAATGATTTTGACGCTCTAAACATAACGTATTATATATTTTTTATGAGTAATTAAGAGCAAATTTGTAATTATGTTTTTTTATAATTAAAATATACAGCTCTTCAAATCGATTAATCAGATGACTAACTTGATTCGACGGAAGTTTTCCACCAGTTAGAATTAATATTTTATTAAAAATTTAGAAGGTAATAATTAATGATACAAAATTATCAAAACTATATGCCCTCCCAATAATTTTGACTCTCTAAACATAACGTATTATAGTTTTATGAGTAATCAAGAGTTAATCAATAGTTAATTTGTAATTAATTTTTTAATAATTAAGATATTTAATTCTTTAAATATATTAATTTTGAAGGTCATGGATTTCATAAAAAATTACACTTTAAGATTTTATTAAGAATTTTAAAAGGTAATAATGACACAAATTTTTAATTTTGATGATAGAAGCTAATTTCACTTTATATTTAAAATTTTAATTTTAAATCAGTTTACATATATAAAATTATCAAAACTATTTTATACACTCGTAATTATTTTGACACTCTAAACCTAACATATCATATTTTAATGAGTAATTAATAGTTAATTTGTAATTAAATTTTTTAATCGAGATATCTAATTTTTTGGAATGATAAATTTAGGAGGTGACACTGATTAATTTTGAAGATGATCAATTTAACTATATAAAAAAAATTTATCAATCATCAAAAATAATCTTGAAAGAGACCAATCAGAAAGCCTAGGGCCCCAATAACTTGGAGTCCTGATTTTTTTAATATTTTAATATTATTTATATTTATTTAAAAATCATTCATTTTTAAGTTTAGATTAATTTAAATAAACATCCATTTTTTAGTTTTAGATTATTTTATTTTTTTTAATTGTATACCTTATTTTTTTAAAACTTAATCAACTCTTCTTATGAGATTCGATCATGATTTAGAACCGATAATTCGACAATCTAGAACCATTGATTTGACAGTATTATTATCTTAAAATATATTTTAAAATTATAAATTTATTTAAAAATATATATATATTATACATATTTAAATTATTTACGTATCTCTCACTATTTCAAAATAGTATCTCGTATTACCATTAATATTTTCTTTATCTCTTGGATCTCGAAATTTATCAAGTTTATCATTAATAAATTAAATATCATGATTTTTATAGAAATTTATTATTTTTTTATTGAGATGATGAATGTTCTCTTTTATTATAATTGAAAATTTGAAATCCATAATAATTTAGATTTTGAAATTGAGAGATAGAATAGAAAAAATATACGAAAATGATAAAATAAATTATTTATTTATAAAGTTTAAAGAATAATAAATATTAAAATTTAATTATCGATAAAAAAATATCAAATAATCTCACGTGTTAAAAAAAATTAAATCCTTCCTCTTTAGACAATCAAAATTTTTTTTATTTTTTCTCCCTAACTTTTAAATCATATTAATATGATCTAAGTATTATAGAATTAAAATAATTATTTTCTATATTCCTGTTCTGTCAATTATTAAAAATAATAATATAATAAAAAAGTATTAAATAATTAATTAACACGTAAACATATCAATAGTTCGAGTATACTATTGCAGAATGCCTTCAGTACATAGTTGAGTTGGTTACGATGAAACAGAATTATATTGATGAAGTGGATAAGAGTTCATCGAGATAATGCCCTCCTCTGTTATAGTCAACTACAGCTTCTCAATTTATTTTCTCACATATGATCGTGAGATTGATCATGTAGGACCGTTAGAATAACGGATTCTATCTTTTATTGGAGAATATACTATTGCAGAAGAATATTATACCCGAACTTTGCTTTTATTTGAGAGATCCGGATTGAGTCATGCTAATAATTTTTTAAAATAAATTTTCATCTATATAAATTAAAATCTATGAAATTGATGGTTAACAATCGATTAGTTGATTAAATGATCCCTGAATCCTAGCATTGATCTGATACGGACTCAGTTTTTTTAATAAATTTTTATTTGTATAGAAAAAAAATCTATCAAAAATTGATGGTTAACAATCAATTCGTTGATTAAATGGTCTGGTAACATTGATCTGATTACGGACTCGAATCCAATCCGATTAATATTAATTTTTTAAAATATATATATTAAAATTCTAAAAAAATTTTACCTGAGCCTCGTCTATCTCCTTTTCTCCTGCAAAAATGAAATCTGTCCCCCGAACGATCTCACATAGTCGGATCCATAACTACCTATAAAGAGATAAATTGAGAAATTATAGTTGATTACGACAAAAGAGGATATTGCTCGGCTTCATCAAAATTTGAATCTTTGTCTTCTTCTGTAAGTCTGTTACATTGTAACTATCAACTATGTTCCGAGGATAGGAAAAAAAAATCATTTTAGCCCTGAAATACAATGGAGACGCCTTGCGACCAACGCGTTGATTCTCATATAATATTATAAAATCAAGTTTGATATTTTGCGCGACTCTCTCGTGCGCGCCACGTTGATCCACCATCTATCTCGCGATCGCGTGCAGATCTGACTGTCCAAATGTGGGAATGCACAGTGTTTCGCCCCCCCCCCCCCCCCGACCCTCACCGCTGCCCTCGCCGCTATCGCCGCACCGTCCGGCCACCATCGGCCCAGGCCCGATCGATGCGCCACTCGCCAGTGCATCGGTCGGCTTCGGATTCCGACCGGATTGTGGTCGGAATCAGGCGCAATTTGGCCAGAACGCGCTCGACAATGGCACGCGTCAATTTCCGACCAAATCATGGTCGGATTCCTACCAAATCGCGGCCGGAGACCGGCCGAGGAAGGATCGCCATCGCACGCCGATCCTTCCCCGATCAGTATCCGATAGCGATTTGGATTGAAATGGCACGTGTCACTGGCGGGCGCGTTCCTGTCAAATTGCATAGGATACTGGTCACAATCCAGTCGGAATCCAACATCGACCGAAGCGCCGGCGAGTGGCACGTCGATCGAGCCCGGGCTGACGGTCGGCAGCGGTCGGACGACGCAGCGAGGGTGCCAGCAACGGCGATGGATCAACTGTGTCGCGCACGAGATCGCACAACGCGAGTCGCGCAGCGCGAGTCGCGCAGAATATCACATGTCATTATAAAATTATCCTTTTATAGAAAATTAATTTACAGTATATCACAGTGAGAATTAATTCATAAATATTTTTTAATTAAATACGAAAGTATTTTACCGTTGCAGTGCAGTCCAATCGGCGGCTTGTGGTGCTGTACAGGTCGATCTAACCCAAACTGGCACCTGTACTCGCACCGCAGCGGGCGGAACCCACGGCGCTGCCGCCGCCGCAGCACCGCACCCCGCGGCGCGATCCCAACGCTCCATTCCTCCGCCGCACGTCGCTCATCCACCCACCCGCCACAACCACCCACCTCACCACAACTCGACAAAATCCCCGCCTCCCTTCCCTTCCCTTCCATGCCTTCCTCATCTTCCCATCCAGCGCTCCCTCACTCTCCGTTCCTTGTCCGTTTCGCTTCGCCCACCGACGCCACGCCCCACTGCTTCCCTCTTCCTTCGCCATGGTCTTCCTCGCCGCCTCGTCCTCGAGCACCTCCTCGTCCAGAATCCAGCGCTCCTTCGGCCGCTCCGTGCGCACCCTCCGTTCCAACTTATTCCGCCACGATCCGCCCTCCGCCGCTGTCTCCGAGAATTTGACGGACTCGCTCGTCGACTTCCAGCTGCAGCAGCTCGCCGTCGGGCCTCCTCGCGGTTCCGATGCCAAGTCTGCTGCCTCCGACGCCGAATCTGTGTCCGAGATCCTCGAGCTATCGCGGGATTTCTCCGAGTGTTCCAGCTTCAGCTCGGATATCTCCGGCGAGCTCCAGCGGCTCGCGTCTGCGCCGCCCGCGGAGGCGCAGCCGAGCCCTACGGCGTCCGGGCCCGCCGATTCCGAGGCGTTCGAGTTCGTGTTTGCCTTGTCGTCGTCGTCGTTGGAGGTCCTCGAGAGCGCTTCGGTCGAGAGCATCTGGCCGGCGGTTGGCGCGTGCGTGGAGGCGCTTGGGGCGTCGTCCCCGGAGTTGAAACGGGCTGCGGCGGCGGGGATACGGCTCTTGGCGAAGCACCGGTCGGACTTCCGTGCGCTGATGGGGGCATCGGGGGCGATTCCGGCGCTGGTGCCTCTGCTGAAGAGCATCGACCCTGCGACGCAGGAGAGCGCGGTGACTGCGCTTCTGAATCTCTCGCTGGAGGAGGAGAACAAGAAGCCCATCACTACCGCGGGGGCTATCAAGCCGATGGTATACGCGCTGCGGACGGGGACAGCAGTGGCTAAGCAGAATGCTGCCTGCGCACTGCTTAGCCTGTCGATGATCGAGGAGAACCGGGGGACGATCGGTGCCTGCGGGGCGATTCCGCCGCTGGTGTCTCTGCTCGTGAGCGGTTCGAGCCGCGGAAAAAAGGATTCCCTAACCACGCTGTACAAGCTGTGCTCGGTCCGGCGGAACAAAGAAAGGGCTATCAGTGCCGGGGCGGTGCCTCCACTGGTGGAGCTGGTGGGGGAACGCGGCGGCGGCACGGCCGAGAAGGCCCTGGTAGTGCTTGGAAGCCTGGCTGCGGTGGCGGAGGGTAAGGATGCGGTGGCGGAAGCGGGAGGGATCCCGGTGCTGGTCGAGGCAATGGAAACCGGACCAATAACGGAGAGAGAGTTCGCCGTGCACGCGCTGCTGCAGCTCGCCGCCGAAAGTCCCCATATCCAAAGGCTTCTCTTGGGCGAAGGCGCAATCCCACCATTGGTTGAGCTTTCGCAGGCTGGTTCATCGCGAGCTAAGCGAAAGGTGTGTCCTAGGCTTCCTTTTTGTCCTTCTTTTCTCAATCTTCTACTGAGCACACAACCACGGCCTTGTTTCTTCCTGCAATTCCTTCGCAGGCAGCAATGCTGCTGGGCTATTTGCGGGAGCTACGGCGCTAGAACTCGTCGGCGCCGGCCATGGCAGCCTAAAGATCACTTGGTAACGTTAAACCCTGTACAAATTTATCATTTTGTATACATTTTAATCACTCGTCATTAGCATGACTCTTGATAGAAGTAATGGGTTGTGGACTGGACAAGGCTGGTGGTCAGTGGTGGGACTGTTGATAGTTCTACGCGTATAGTTTGTAGGATCGTGATTCATACTCTCGGGGCATAGTTGAGTTGGTTATCGCGGGTCAGATTTGCTGTAGTGAGCAAGGGTCGAATCTGACGAAGTCGAGGCAATGTCCTCTTCCGTAGTGGCCAATTGTAGTTTTCTGATTGACCTCCTCACAGATGGTCATGAAGCCGACTGTGTGGAGTCGTTAGATAGCGGATTCCACCTTTATGTTGTAGTAGGATCATGATCCACTGGATTGATTTGGGGTCACAGGATTAAGATCCTACTAAAAATCTTTGAAATTTTATGGTTAAATATTATTTTAATTATACATGATTAGTAATTTTAAAAAATGATTAAAAAAGTTATTTGCGTATAAATAGATTAATAATTTTATATATACGTAGTCTATATTAGACACCATAGATGACATTATTACCTATATAAGTTTCATTTATATTTTCATAAAATAAAATGAAAAACTATAAAATTTCTATTAACACAATAACAATAATCGCATTCAACTCCTTTGGTTCACAAAATCAAATATCATAAACTTGTTAACAATTAATTAGTAGGTCCAGTCCTAGCCAACCATTCAACACAAAAATAATCCATATAAGTACAATTCAATCAATAGATAAAAAATAATCCATATAAATACATATTCAATCAACATGACCCAATTTAAAGGCCAACAAAATAGCCCTAAAAAATACATAGAATCATTTGTAACATAAGATCGTACCGATTCTAAGCGATCCCAACGATTCTATTCCGATTCCACTGCAAAAGATGATTCCAAACAATTCATGAGCGATTTGGTACTTCCGGATATGATCTGGATCGCGATTTTGTAAACCATGGTTGCATGTGTATGTATATATCTATATAATATTGTTTTTTAGTTATTAACAGACAAACAGTGTTCTTTAGATGTAAGTGGGGATTCTTACTGCTAATTGCTGATGTTTAATGGTAATTATGGTTTGTATGACTGAACTAGTTTTGGGGAAATTTTGATTGGTGTCTAGGATAGAAATTCTTGTAACAACCAATATTAGTTGCATCTTTTGATCTAAAGGAGTGTTCGATACGACCGAAGGATGTGTTGGTCCGTTCAACCGATTCACTTGGGAACCAATAGCCGAGCGAACTTGTCTCTTTGAACCCAAATTTGGCCTAGTACATTAGAACAATCTGGGTATCCTATACTAAAGTTCCAGTGAACTTTGCTTCTCATCTTTTGTTGTCTTTGTCAATGATGCATTAAGTGGTTGCAGGAGCTGAACTAACTACATAGTAAACCAAATTAGGCATCTGAAAGCTACTCCTGAGCCAATGCTTGGAAAACACACTGTTTAAACAAGATGCTATCTCTGTTTTTTGTGATTCTTAAATAGAACCGATGACCGTCATGCTATTAACAATTAGTAAAGTTGTTTCGACCTATTTGTAATGACTTATAATCTTCTAGATATTCATCAAGCTGCTGAGAACTTCATCCAGATATGATTGATGAAGAGTAACAATATTTGTCTGCTACTTTGTGACATTGCCAGGGCTAAAATCATACTGATCCTCTTATATTCAAAGATCATAATATGCTTATCGCACCCTTTCTTCACCTTAAAATTTTGAACTGTTTCAGTGAATGTTTAGGATAATAAGGGATATCCTTTTGATGACTTTAAAATAACTCTTTCTTTTCTTACTGAAATTCTGCATTAGTGCATAGGAATTGACTCTTCCTCTCACAGCACCTTCAAACTGCAGTGACGGCCACTGCTATGCATTTTCTTTTGCAAGTTGTCTTATATGAAATAATTTATCAATTTCAGTAGTCATTTTCTTATGGTAAGCAATTACAGTAATATCTGTGGCCAAGCATCCTTTTTAGCAGATTTTTGTTGATGAGTGAGGGCTGTGCCTGATCAATACAAACGTGTATTGGGATTCTGTTGGCTTTGAATTTGAAATCATATGAACCAACAACAGCTGTGAGCCACCATAAACAACTAATTGAAACAGGTAGTTTACATCCTTGTCTGATGTGATTATGGGGATGGCTTATCCACTGCTGATAGAAACATTGAAGATTCTTTCGAAATAGCAAGAGATTTCTTAAGAATAGTGAGGCCATCAATCATCGTCGCCGTCATCATCATCCACCTCTTGGTTGTGTGTAGTAAGCCAAAGTTGAATGTAAATTTTAATTTGTTCATTGAAGTGTCTTTGATGTATTTTTGTAGCTTCAAATATCTGGAATTAAAATTCTGGTTCAAATTGTTTCAAGTTGATTTGTGAACTTTATTCCACCTTGAACACTTTTGACAGCTCTCTTTGATAGGAGGGGTGTGAAGAGTTTTTTTTTTTTTTGGTAATTCAGATTTTCAATTCTTCCAATCAATTAATTTTAGAGGTGATCAATTTTATCTCATATAAATTTTTCATAAATAAATTTAAAAAGTATTCATATTGAGATTATTAACAGTAACTTTTATGATTCATGTAGTAGTCTGATCCATGATCCATTCAAGTAATCTGTATATTTTTTTCATCAAATAGTGTAAAAGAAAATGTTGACATGTGCATGAAATGGAAAATGACCACTAGTTAAGTCACATCGAATTTATTAAACCACAACCAATTGTTTGAAAAAAGACGCGATAATTTAGGTCAATGAAAACGATGACGAAGAAAACAAAGTCCGGAAGAAATAATATTTAATTAGATTGATGGGGATTTTTCTCCTTCCATGAATAACGAGATTTTTATTTTTATTTTCAAATATCTAAATATTCAAATTATAATTCAACAATCAAGGTTCAGAATTATACTTTACTTTAATAAAAAAATAAAAGTTGTCACCTCAACAATTTTATATGATCGGTGTCATTACTTCATCGATATTCAATTTTTGTCCACTTTAACAACTCTGCTTTGGATCAAATGACTCACAGTGTGTGAAGTGGAAGAATTTGGGAGAGAGCCATAAAATGAAGCTTTGAAAAGATGCCAAGAGGGATAGCAATGACCCCACGTCATATGTGAAGAGGTAAATTAAGAAGCTTTATAGTTGGTAATAACGGAAGAGAGTATTGTTTCAGCTTCGTCAAGATTCGAACCCTTGTCCACTTCTGCAATTTTACTCCGTTGTAACCAACTCAATTATGTCTCCAAGACAACATAAAAAGTTATCAAAAGAGCATAAGGAGGATTTGAATGTCATAAAGATCGCTATTAGGGCATTCGTAGTGGTAGAGAATATTTTAATCAAATATTTATGGTATCCATATCTACATCACCAATTAAATATTCCATTTCTCAAATATCTCAATATTTTAATTTTTTTATTAAAAAAATTAAAAATCACTTGATACAAATTTATGTTCAGTGTGAAATATCTTTTTTAACCATCTTATTGAAAATAAGTCATAATGAAAACACAGTGTAAGCTTTATTTTATTTTATTTTCTATTCTCTATTTCACTTAAGTATCGAATGAGTTTTGTCGAGACAAGATCGACATCCTTTGATTACGTGTTGACTTTAGATAGGAAATCATTCAATTTGATACGGAGAACATAAGGAACACTTAACTATCAACATCTAAAAAATACACTACGGACCTTCAAATTCTATCGTATCAACTAGTTTCGCTATTACACAATAATCAACTTAACTATCTAGTTGATCGACCTATTCAAGTAACTATCAATTCACTTAACTGAGGTGGTTGGTATTTGAAAATTTTAAATGGATAACTTAATAAATTATCTTGGTATATTAAAATAAATATTTCAATTTAATTTTTTTACACGTTTAAAATTATTAGAAATGAATAATAGGCTATAAATATATTTTTTTAAAAATCTGATTAAAAATAGTTTTAGTTAAAATAAACTCAAATTTGACTCCTTTACGTGTGGTAGAAAATTGATATGCTCATCTCAAATATTCCTCCGCGACCTGCCTCAAGATTTGTGAAAGGGAAGGGTGATAAATCATGATATCAAACGATCTGTTAGACACATAAGAGATTCTTCTCTAAAACAAGATGAAATTTGTTGTCTTAGTGGTTCTATATAGTTGACTTTTTACAATTCTATCATGTCATAATCAACTTAGTTATGCCTCAGAAAATTCTGTAAATTTATTTTTTTACAGAAGAAAAAGAAAAAGTGGAAGCAAATTTAATTCCCTTTATAGACATTAAACAAGGGACAGTTTCCATGATTTCAAAAATTAGAGGGGGCTACTAAAACTTTTATATTTATATGATTAAATAATTTCTGCTATTTTAAAAAGGATAAAAATAAAAAAAATTAACCCATCTTTTATATCTAGGACTGAGTATTCGATTAAATTTTTCATCGTGATTAATTGTAGTTTCTCAATTTACCTCTTTACAGATGATCATGGAACCGACCGTGTGAGGCCGCTGGGGTGGCAGATTCCATTTTTTTTTTTGTAGAAAAAGAGTATTCGATTAAAATCAATTTGAATTGAACTGAATTAACCAAAATTGAACTGAACTGAATTTTTTTAAACTAACCGAATTTTCAAATAAAAATTGAACAAATCGAAATAATAAAATATCAAATAATTTGATTTTTGATCGAATTAATCGAAATAATCAAAATTTTTAAGTATTATGAAAAAATTAATTGAAATAACTGAATTTATATAAATTTACCTATTTAAGAATTTATAAATTATTTTTTATTTTGATTAATTTAGTTTATTCGATTTATTTGATTTAATTGAATAAAAAATTTTAAAATCGAAATCGAACCGAATTAATTAATTTTTTTAAAAATATAAATAAAATTTTAAAATAACTAAATCAAAATTTTAAATTTGATGAACTTAATCGTTTTATTCGATTTAATGGAATTTTGGCTCATCTTTATTTATACCCACCCATTCCCTCCCTCCAAAAAAGGCGAAAGCTCTAATTTCAAATTCCAAATTACATTTCCCGCCCAAATCAGTTCAGAATCAAATCAAGAAATGCATTCGCGCGCTTATTCCCACAAATTGTATATTTAACAGGCCGTGAATCCCGCCGTCTCCCCCATTCCGCTTCCTTCCTACGCCGTAAATCCTCTCCACTTTCCCACGATCGAGGTTCGATTCGCCGCCGATGGCTTCGCGATTGCCTTCAGGAGAGATCCACGTTATCCTGGGCCCGATGTTCGCCGGGAAGACCACCGCCCTCCTCCGTCGGATCCAGGCCGAGAAGGACTGCGGAAGGTCTGTTCTTGCTATGCTTTCTTTACCATAATTCGTTCAGAACTTGATCTTTTCCTTCTGCTCGGGCAGATCGGTGGCGGTGATTAAACCTGAGAGGGATACGCGGTACGGATTCGATTCGGTGGTCACGCATGATGGCGTCAGGATGCCTTGCTTTTCTCTCTTGGAGCTTTCTGCTCTACGAGATAAAATGGGAGACGCAGCCTATCAAAAGGTATATCAAAATTGCGCTTTATTTTGTTTCATCCGTTAATCGCTTGTAAATTGATACGCATGCAGACATCGCCTGTAAACGATGCGTTGTTTATTTGAATGATTATCGTAATCGTTTAATTGTCTGCAAGGTGATCTTCTGAAGTTCAATTGGATACGATTATTTTCATCTTCTCCTTCCCGATGATATGATGCCAATATCTAATTGTTCTGATTTGATAATAACTGAAACGAGGTGATGGAAATTAGGATGAATAGATGGTAGTACAAGAAGAACGAATATGTACAAAGGATGAATTTTTATTGTTTTTTTCGCATCTTGATTTTTTTACTTGGCGACGGAAAATAGTAGGATGAAAGTTTACAGCAAGCTTAAACAATTTCTATACTATTTGGGTGATGTGGCTGTGAGAAACTTGATTGTAGGTCAATTTTCATGGGCGATTCTTTAAATTAAGTATTTTTAGAGATGAAGATCGGTATGACAATGCTGTTGTGACATGTTTTTTGTTTGCATTGGGTAGGATTTGATGAATGTTGGGGATGAGTTTACACAATTCCAAGCCATTTTGACCTCCTGTGCTTTAAACAACATGGCTATGGAAGCCGTGGGGCAGTTTGCTCTTCTTTCTGACATTGTTTGATAAATTTGGATGCAGTGCTCATGCCTCCCTTTGAGGTTGCAAATGTGGAGGGAGTGATTAGTGGTCATGTGATAATAATATTATTGGATTTTTATACACTTTGAATCTTGCATTTTTGTTGGATATGGGAATTGCTAGCATTAGTTGGGGAAAGAGAATGCTAGGGATAGAGATTTTTGGAATTCCTAAGGTGAATTAGACTACTTGCATCTTCTTCATCATTTGTATTGAAGAATGTTGCTGTGATCTAGCTTCAAATGGTGTCTCCTTTAAAATGAAGACTACCTCTGAAGATTGGCAAGTCTCCTCTCATCACTATCCTAAAGCAAAGAATTCAAGAGTAAACTGAATGACTAAAGTGATATTTTGTACACATGGACATAAATGTTACACTGTGCTGTCTCTCTAAATTGAGGATTTAGTAAACAATTGAGTAATCATGTGTTTTCAACTTTTAAATTTTAGTAAAGCAATTTGAGCAATTTTATCACTGAAATATTAACTTTATTATAAAATCATACTCCTAGAATTGTTAACCTTTTCCTTTTATTTATACCACTTCATGTTGTGATGCAAATAAAATTTCAGGTGCTACCACTTTGTTACTCAGCCCTCCAGAGCTCCTACTTCTAATTGGCCACGAATACGGCTTTTGTCACTTTGTGCCCTTATGTTATCTATGTTCATTCTCCATAGTTGTTTGCTCTGACATTTTTCAGAAATCATTTTCTTGAATATGCCATTCATTCTTGTCTCTTTATTCTTGTAAATAGTGATACATTGTTTATTGAAAGAGTATCTTAACCTGGATTATATTGTTCATGGGCCTGCTTGAAATGTCTGAATGAGCTTTTTATTACAGTTCATAAATTCCCAAAATTTTCTGCTGACATTGCATCATAATAGTTGAATGTAATAGGTATCGATGAAGCCCAATTCTTCGAAGATCTCTACGATTTCTGCTGCAATGCTGCTGATCTTGAGGGAAAAATTATTGTTGTTGCAGGCCTTGATGGTGACTACTTAAGGTGAGTCATCATCCACTTTAGTTTGAAACTAGTTTGTGTGTGCTGAACAAATCGAGCTATGTGAATTTCCATCTATTTGTGCTAATCTAAACTTAAAGTCCTAAAGTATTCTGTGATCCTACCTCCACCTAACGAAGGTAAATAAACTACCTTGACAGGAAGAGATTTGGCTCTGTGCTTGATGTTGTTCCACTGGCTGATTCAGTCACTAAGCTTACAGCCCGATGCGAGATTTGTGGTCGGCGTGCTTTCTTTACACTGAGGAAGACGAACGATACGCAGACTGAGCTCATTGCTGGGGCTGATGTATACATGCCTGTCTGCAGGCAACACTATGTGAATGGAAAAGCTACCAAGTCCATGTTAGCTCTCCAAGTTTCCTCCACTGCTCAAAGTCTGAAGTGATCATCACTGTCCTGCTCTGTGTGCCTTGATTTTGATCTTTGTTTCTTTTCCAATCATATTTGATGTCTAGAACTTGATATCAATGTGTGAGCTCTCCTCCTATACATTCCATTACCTTCAGTGTTCTTATTTATGTTGATGACAATATGTAATGTGGTTTTAAACAATATAGAAAGATGCGTTTCATTTATTTGCTTGATTCACTTTTGCTTACCTTGAACTATGTCTTTATAAGTGTGGTGTAGTTTATTTAGAAGAATAAATAAGACGATTAGAATTTGAATTTTAAATAGGATGAATATTTTAGATGCTTGTCTTTGAGTATATATAAATTATGTTTTGAATTTATTTGATAAGTGACTTGTGGTTGCATCGCGACCTTAGATCTAAACTTGTGTTATGAGTGATGCTTCAAACTTGATGGAGGTATTGTCCCTTGCTTTTCGTGTTCATGTTCGTATGTTCATTAGATTGGTACGACTTATTCGATCGTGGCTCGAGTTGGCCAAGCCTATGGTTGTGCCAAGTTAAGGTTAGGATCTATTTGTGTCATGCTTAGCCCGACAAGGATCGAATTAGATTGCTTTGAACATGACTTATGTCTAAATTTGGACTCTTACTATTTGTAGAAATTTCTGATTTTTTTTTTCAAAAAAAAAAGCATAAAAACTCATAAAAATGAGATATCGAAGCAGGAATTTAGAAGGCAATTTAGGAAATTATTTTCTTTTTTTTCTTGCAATAATTAAATATGGAGGAGAAATTAATGAGGAAGCGAGATCCTCTAGTTCCTCCAATCCAACGGAGGAGAATTCTCCGAGGTGGAAGACCGGCGGGGATCAAGACACGTCGACGGGCTGGCCCAGGAAGAGCAGCGACGTCGGGCGCGGCTGCTGCTGCTGCTGCTGCTGCTGCCTCCCGCCACCGCCGCCCAGCCGCTCGTAGCAGTCGATGGAGAAGAGCGAGAGCGCCAGGGAGAGGGACACGTGGCGGGCCGCCGACGCCGCCGGCCCCTGCCTCCGCCGGACCCCGGCCAGCCGGTCCAGCGCCGGCCCGATGCAGAGCCGGTACAGCCGGCGGTACCCGCCGAGGGCCGCCACCACGGAGCGTGTCCCGCCGGAGGCGGCGGACGCCCCGGCGACCGCCACTTGCCGGTAGCAGACGGCCTCCCACACGGCCTCCCGGCGGCCGAGTGCGCTCCAGAGGCGGCAGACGCACCCCGCCACGGCCAGCGAGCGCCCGTCGAGGCGGCCGAGTATCTCGGCCAGCAGGTCGGCGTTGTCATTGATGGGGATGCGCCGCCACCCCGGCGAGCTTCTCTCTTCCTCCTCCTCCTCCTCCTCCTCTTCTTCTTCTTCTTCTTCAGGCCGTCGCATTATGTCACGCGTCAATTCTCCTTTCCTTTTCTTTCCTTTCCTTTTCGACGGAGAAGTGAAACGGCGGGGCTTTATAAGTAGGAAAAGGAAAGATTTAGTGATTAATTTTTTTTTAAAAAAATTAATTTTAATGAGAAAAAAATAAATTAGGAAAATGACCTTTTTGGTGGTTTTTGATTAATTAATTAATAAAAAATAAATGATCAACGGTCAACAATAAATTCTAATTGAATTGAAAAATTAGAAGTTTCTAAATTTGATTTGCAATAGTGCATTTTGTAATTTAGAATAAGAAATGTGGAATTATTTAATAATTAATTTTATGGGAATTGATTATTTGGAAGGTATCTTTGGGGAGGAGGGAAGGGTCCGGATGGGGCCAACTAGGAAGGGCCAAAGAGCTTGGAGATGCGTAAAAGACAAGTCCAAGTGTAGGTGACCTTTGTATTGGATTGTTAATTAGTTTTTTAATTTCTCTTTTAATTGTATTTAAGAATCTTGAAAAATATATTTTAAGATTGATATCTTTACTAATCATTTTACCCAATTGAATTGACACACATATATATTTTTGATAATTCAAGATAAATTCAAAAAGTACTCATGTCAAGTTCATAAACATTCATAATTTGTCGTCCACTTTAAGCAAAAATACTTTCTGGATGAAATTTTGAACCTTGATATGTTCCAACTTTCTCCACTGTGCACTTTCTGCTGTACTATGCCTCGGGGGACAAAGTAAAACTCTCACATTTAAGGATTGACACATCGACATTTCTAGAGGTCGATAGATAAATACTATCAACTACTTTGAGCTTAGTTCTTTGAATTTTTCACTATGAGTACTTTGAACTTTTTGAGCTCTCTATTTTGAGCACCTCGAACTTTCTCTTTCGAGTTCATTATTATCGATAAAGTAAACATAATTTGTAATCATATAAAAATTTATTCAAAAATTTTAAAGTGTAATTTAAAAAGATAATGAAAAAAAGTCTTTTTGGAGGATTAAATGAAATAGAATGAGAATGTTTTATTTTTTTCTATGAAAAAAATTTATTTGATTTTTATTTAGTTATCCTTCTCATTTGACTCAATTTCATGTCATCCAAGCAAAAGCTGGCTAAATTAAAAATGGATTATATATATAGAATAAACGATCTTTCTGAAGTCTATATAATTCAAATATCCAAACTAAGATTAATTTTAGAAATAAAGGATGATTTATCCATATATATATATATATATATATATTTGTGACAGAAGTGTTCGGACATCCAAAATAGAAACAATACTATTTTATTATTATTATTTATTTTTTTATTTACGATTAAATTATTAAGATTTAAGAATTGAGTTATAGACTTATAGTATAAAGACTAAAGTAAAAAGATTTTCAAAATTTAAAAGAATTAATTACTCATGGAATATGGTAAAGATAATAGAATAACAATTCGACACATCCTATCATCTGAACATTTAAATTTTATTATTTTAATTTTTTTACATTTAATATAATAAATCAATCTCTAAATCATAAAGATAAAATTTTAAATGACTTAATTATAAATAAAATAATATTATTTTTAGTTCAGATATTTCTATCATATTGTACACGGTACATAAAAAAATAATATATATATATATATATATATATATATATATATATATATATAAAATACTTTTAATAAATCAAATTAAAAATATTAAATAAACTCACATCATGTTTATTATAATATTATCAGAATAAAAATATTTTAGAATAAAAAATATACTGAGATATTATATTATTTTATTAAAAATAAATTATAAATTAAAGAATTATTAAAAGAAAAAGGGTGCGCGAGGCGTGGTCTGGGTGGCATGATGATGTTGGTTATGAAATCAAAAGAAAAGGGCTACCTACCACATCATATCACACAGCCTCCCTCCCTATCTATATGCCTTTGCCCGCCCATACTCAGGTATTTATGATTTAAATTATAATTATGATATATTACAGAATATTTTTTTTCTAATAAAATAAAATTTGAAAACATTCACAGTTGAATATGAAATTACATGCATTTTTAAATATCTTGAAAAACTTCTATAAAAACAGATAACCTCCAAAATTTATCTGATCTTACAAATTGAATACTTAAATTATATCCATTTAATTACTTACTTATAGATATAAAAACAAAATATTGGATAGCATCTTCTCCTAATTTAAATATTAAATAAATTTATAATAAAACTTATTACATCTAAAAATCGACAAATATTTATCCCTTCAAATTCCTCTAAAATATTTATTCCCAATGAGATTCCAATTTTATGTAAAACAACTCGAAGTTAAAATAATAATAATATTTTATGTAAAACACTTTCAAAATGGGAATAAGAAAAATAGCTCAATTGAATAAGATAATTCAATAAAAAAATAACAAATAAGAAAATGGTTCAGAGACAAAGGATCCTATTAACTAGGCAATAGGATTATCTATCGATTAAACTAAGCAATAGATAGGGAATGCGACATTCATCGGATTCCTATATGATCATGCCATGCATTGGAATGCCTAGTCAACAAGGAAATGATGATCATGATTGATGATGCGAGATGATGTAAGTTCAACCTGTTCAAAATTATATAATAAATACAAGAAAAAAAATGAAGTTTGATAGGATTCAAACTAGGGAATGGGAGAATTCCCATCACTACACGAGAGATTTTGCACTCAATTTTATCAATTACCAAATCAGTTGCGTATTTCCAATCGAGCCGATCGAACCGACTAAAAACATATCGGCACTGGACTCGGTATGATTTAGATTCGATTCCAACCGCATAAGATGCGAGTGCGAGGACTAGTTTTATTTTTATTTTGCCTTTTTTGGCCCCTAATCAATAGCTTACCTCCTCCTTTTGTCCAGTTCATAGTGCAGCCTCTCTTGTCACCGTCCCTACACCTCTCTTTTCTTCGATGAAACAATGTCCTTCCTGTTGAAAACCAAACAAAACAAGTTCAGATCGCAAACGACACGCTTTATTTCTCATTCAAATGATGCGAGAAGAACCAAAGAGAGTACTGAAATTTGCTAGCTCCCTTATCTCATTCATGAATGATTTCGTTCATATTCCTTCACTTCAATTATGTATCTTTACCTGACCAAATTAAGGACAAAGACATTCTTTTATGCAAAGGTGCCTTCATGATTTTATTCAGAGGAGTAAGGATGTTCAGGGTTTATGGAGGTCAGAATCGTTCACGTAGATGAGGAGAAATGGAGTGCCTCCAAAAGCAAACCCAATTCCCCCTCTCGTGACAGTCTCCGTACCTCTGCAATCACTGGCAAAGTATTGATTAATATCACATGATAGGTCAACAATGCAGAAGCTTAAATAAAGTATACTGCAAAGAGTTAAACCAAATGGGAGCACACATCCCACAGTCAAATAAACAAATAACCAAAGGGGCAGTTGCTGCATTAATTGGCATTATTAATGCATCTCTAAGACATTCCAAAACATGATCGAAGAGTAGAGTGCATAGCAATAATGAGTACAGGTAAAAGAACAAATAATAATAGTCTCCTGTTTTTTCTCTTAAACAAACAAATTGCATGGGGGCAGAAATCCATCTATACTCATCTGTGTTAAGTGTTGAATCCAGGTTCCAATCATGAATTGTTTTAGTGATTTTGCAAATGGCAAATTGTATTAAATTGTAAGGTTCTTATAAAAAAGATAAAAAAAAGTCAAAAAAATTTAACCTCCTATTCAAATTGCATTCTACTACAAGGGAGAAAACCCCCAATATCCCATTTAACATGTTTTGGGTGTGGGAATTGAATCAAATCGTGCGATTTAAATTTGAAATTATGATTATGATAACCATTGAAAACTAAGCAGTTAATAGTGTACAAATATGCTCCCATGTGTATGAAGTATTTAGTGTCACAGGTTGAGAGGTTAATGACCTCAGGAATGCCTCTGAGTGTAGGACAACGGCACCAGTGGAGAATTTGGATCGACCAAGGGGACAAAATGCTCGGATCACCATGGATTCACTTGCTGGATCCCATGCCACATGTTGATGATGCGGATGCAGAAGCACCTGCTGCTAAAAGGAGAGGGGTGAATAACGTACTTGCAATTAATAGATTTTTCTATCTCTCACTATTAATTCCCAGTGTGGTTCGTGTGATCTCAAGCTCCTAATCTTCGTTTATAGTCTCTATCTCGATCTAGTTAAAGTGTTGATGTGGCACATTCGGTTGATTAGAAAACCCTATCTAGTCTATTAGAAACAACGAACTCAGCTTCCAGCCTCATCCATGAACATGTCGTCTCTCATCTCTTCTGTTAACATAGCGGCTTTTCCAATCAATTGAACCTTTTTCTGATCGCCTAATCCCGGTCAAATCGAATCTCCACGCTAAATCACATTCCACGTGGCTTTCCAATCGCTTGATTCTGATTTTTGATCGCCTAATCTCGATCAAATCTGATCTCCACACAAGATCACATCCTAAGTGGCTTTTCGGTCGCATGATCTAAAGAGGTCGACTGATCCCGCGATTAATCTGTTCAAATAACAAAAAGGATAAAACACTGTGTATCGAACGATCAAACCTATTTTTCGATCAACCGAAACCTTATTCCGATCGTCCGAACCTCTCGACTCAACTCGACTCTGACCGAGTCCGCCTAGGTTGAGTCTCTAACTCATCTTAGCTCACCACAACTAATGTGACGTGATGAATATGATGCAATGATGCAAAAAAATCTAACAATGCCTTTACCTGTGCCCTCTCATATATTGGCACCTATATGGTTATTGGTTAGTCTATAACATCACCGGTCAGTAACTCCTATGAGAGGCATTCCAACCTACTTCTATGGAAAGAGACTGATGAAATTAGAAGGGGTGGGGGAAAGTTTACGTCCATTGTTTACTTGGAGAGAGCATAAAAAGAGAAAATGCAAGTAAAATAATTATGTTGTCTTTCCTTTTGGGCAAATGATATTATCCACCGACTCTATAATTACAATGACACCATCTTTTCCTCCAACGACACCTTAGTTTGTTTCATCATTTGAGCAAATTTATATTTTCTCTCTTCGTATCTTTCAAGTAAACAATGCAAAAAGGAGAACAAAGTTGAATTAAAACCATGCTTACTACTCTCTATGCTACTCTTAGAACCTTTCCAGTAAACAAATCCTAAAGCATCCAAAGAAGATAATAAGGTACCTTCGGAACAAATTTGACACCCATGATGCTGGTCTACTTCCTGTCGTATGCAATTCTTCTGTCCAAAACCTGGTTGTCTCTGATCAAAAGGAGACAACGCGATGAGCATTCATTGGGAGTGGTGTGCATTCATTGAGAAAACCCCTTGTCCTCTACTGGGTGAAAAACAAGTTAAGAAATCAGGGACAAATTTTGAGGACAGAGTTGTCTGACAGTATCCACTATCAGCAGGTCAATAAGCACAAGAAAGAAATATTACCACTTTCAATTCTAGTGAATCCTGTGATCAATGGCACTGATGGAAGCCAGCAAAGCCAACATGCAGCCAAATAATTCGCAGACTGAGGCACTGAGCAATAGAATGGCCATGAGTGGCAGTGGTAAAAATGATCAGAAGACAAAGACATGGCTCATACTTACAGCTGGCGTCTATTCAAGAACCGTATCAGGACAAGATATCAAAAATGTCGAAGAAGAAAACCAAATGAACTTGGCTTCAAGTAATAGCTTGAGCTCCAGGCCTAAACCTGCTGGATGTCAGGCTGCATCAGCTTGTTGATCATCTGGGCAGTAGATGATTGCAGCGGTGCATCCCCACCCCGCCTAATATTAACAACAAACAATTGCACATGGCTTTTATGGACAAGAAAACACGTTAGCAAGGAACACAAATAAAGAGGAACATGATTTGAACATTTTGAACTCACGGAGTCACAGCAACAAAATCAACCTCAAATCAACAGCAACCTGGTCTTCAGTTCCAAATTGTTCTCATTCCTAATCAATCAGTGCACAAAGTTTACTGTTGTCCTGTACATCAAAACTGCCCTTCTTCATATTTTCTGCTTAAGATGACAGAAGTTTTATTTGGATGATCAGATGCCTATTTATGTTAGTCTGTCAGTTCTAACAGAACAAAAAAGGCCATGAAATTTAAAAAACATGAAGCATTAAAGATGGACATGAGAAACCAAATGCTGCAGCCATTCTGACATTGGAAAAAGAAAGGACCAGCATCAATAGGGGACGACCTAGCTTCTGTGTGAATTCAAGAGAAACTTGCTGGTTTTGCTACAAGTTTCAACTAGTACCATTAGATAAAGGTTTTGGAAACTGCAAAAGGGCCATGGAAACATTTTGCTTCAAGATCATTTTACAGCAATTTAGTGCTTCAAGGACAAGCCAAAGAAAATTACAACTCAAGAGTTAAAATAGGCTTGTCGAGAAGGGAATCACTGAAGTATACTACATTTCATTATAAGTATAGCAAAAGTCACATTAAATTGCAAGACAAGCAATGAAAATTACAAAAGAGTTAAGATTTCCAGGATGAATGAAAACTTAAAGGCACTGGCACTTCAAATACCATAAACTCCAAAAGGGACATTGAAGTATACTACATCACACAATAAATCTAGCACCAACCCTATTCCAGATATCTTCAGTTCCTTTCCAGCATAAAAGTACACAAGTCACCAGATCATTGTACAATAGATGACACCTGTTGTCATAACTTTCTGAGCAACAGGTTGAATGAGATACCATTACTAATTAGAGTAAACAATTAGCGTTTCTTGAATGACAATATGTTCAGTTCCCTCACAATTTATAGAAAATGGAAGCTTGAAAATTTATTCAAATCAATGGACGCTTCTTGTCCCAGTGCACCATTCTCCTGACTTTATCTGATGAAGTCCAATAACACTCTAGCTAAATAATTCTGATGTGAAATGAATCTGTGGTCGGCACCTTCTATGATCTGTAACTTATGGTTAATAATTAACTTATCGAATTCAAAAGCATCTTCATGTGGTACAACATCATCCTCTGAACCATGAACTGTCAAGACCCTACAATTTTTATCAATTGAAGGACATGCATCATGCATGTCTGTGCTCAGACGATCAATCAAGCTTTCCCTGGTCACACAATAAATAAATCTTCCCGTCTTGTCCATAACATCAATGAACCCATCCTTTTTTATTCTTTCCATAAAATCCTTTCCAAGACGATCCTCAATGCCTTTTTTCAAGTCAAAACGACCTGAAATATTAACAACTCTATGAATATCATGAAATTTGGAAGCATATAGGAGGACCACATTTCCCCCCTTGCTATGCCCAACAATAGCATGCACTTCACGATTCTGCCCAGAGAAGAACTGAGTTACAGCCCGCAAGTCTTCTACCTCTTTCCAATAGTTACCATAATGAAATGTACCATCGCTCTCTCCATTCCCAGAAAAATCAAACCTAAATACACTGATGTTCTCAGACACTAGAGCATTGGCAAGGTTAAGAAGTGTTTTGCTTTCTTTCGAGGATCTAAAACCACGGCATAAAATTACAAGCTCTGAAGAACCAGCTTCTTGTATAACTCCCACAAGATTCTCTCCATTAGTGTTTCTTATCACCAACTTCTCTTGCAACACAGCGGAAGCTTCAATTTGAGAAGAAGGAAATTGTGTTATGGGCCCTTTCACATTGTTGGATGATCCATCAGTATAGATGAACTGCATTCAAGATGCGGAAGGTAAGTATAACTCAAACGTAAGTAAATCTTATCCCTATAACTCACTAGAAATATCTATGTAATATGTAATATACCAAAATCTTCACCAAAAAAACATACATTAGCATTAGATAATATAAGTGCCCCCCCCAAAAATGACACAAATAATGCCCAAGGCAATTGGTATTTTGACTAGAACATATTTCTTTGCACACAAAACGAAAGAAAAAAAACAAAGTTACAGGAGTTACTAGAGCATCCTAGAAACTTTCATATTCTAGAGGATAGACCTGATATAATTTGGAAGCAAAACCAATATAGAAAAAGGGTTGTTTTCATCCTTGGATGATATCATATAATCAAGAATTATAAAGAAAAAAATTACTAGGATGTTGGTGGTTTGCCTTGTGGTGATAACTAATGATAATAATAGCCACTGGTGGCTGTTAATTTTTTCTGGTTTTATGCTATAAAACCAAAGATTGATAGCATTAAAATTCAAAAATTGTTGCCAGCAAAAAGTCTCAAGCATGGCCAAAGATGTGTGTTGGTTTCTAGTAGAAGCATATTATGAGTAAATAGAAAGTAAATTGCTCATCAGTATTGTTTTCCCAAACCACTATCTACCTGATGCCAACGCCATTGCCACAACTAGAAAAAACTAAAGTCGGGGATGTGATGATGCATTAGCAATCTTGAACACCAAGGATGGATTACCATGTGCGAGGATAGGCAATGCTCTTAGCCATGAGAGGAGAAGATAAATAAGAGGAAGTTTGATTGCATTATTGATGTAAAAAACACAACTACACGCATACAATGTGCATATATATATATATATATACATAAAAATTCCAACACCTGCAAGGTTATGACAATATTCATCTAACCACTCAACAACACGACATGGTGTGAGATAGCAAGTATGCCTCCTTGCATGACCATGAGACGAGACAAGAGCCTGCCTTGAAGCTTGAGGAGGCCCAATATCCCTACATTCTGAACTGACCTTGCACCTGATTTTCATGGTAATCAAGCAAGGGCATATTGACTACTGCACAACCATCAACTAGGAATCAAAACGACTGCATCTTAGAGACTCTGCACGATCATAAATGACATAAAAAATCCAATGTCCTGCATGTTAAGAGTTTGTTCAACTGAGCATAACATAAGAGGTTTCTTGTTGCCATTTTTCAGATATAAGAAGCTAAGAAACAGATTGCATATGCAATATACATGAGAAACTTCAAAATAGGGGATATTCTACCAATCATAATCTGATGAAAATACACTAAATTTAAATATGGCCATCTCTAAATACCATGTAAAGGATTTAATATAAATATTAAATTGATTGAAAAACATAATTTTGGTAGTTGTCTTGGTGTCAAAAATCTATGGTAGATCTTTATATAATTCTTCCTACATATGACAGGTCTTTATGGGGTAAGATTGTATTTTGAGATTGAAAGGATCTAGCATATCTATCTATGAATGACATTCTTGAATGTGATGTCCATGACTTCAGAGAAATATCAGATAGAGTCGACGAATGAAGCAAGTTCATTAAAAATTCAAATTCAATTCATAGATCAAAATGAAAAAAAAGAAGAAAGCATTGGTCTCCCTTCCCTATCTTGCATCTATGGTATTTTTGTCCTGGTGGGTCTCTTTCTCTTTTAACAAATGTATGGAAGCTTGGGTTACTTATTGGTTGAATAGCAGACAATCCGAAACTTTTTAAAATCATATTCAAGAGAAAAACGTTCTATAAAGATTCATAGAATTAGAAGAACTATTCCTAGGGGATGAAATGATACAGGAGTACCTGGAAACACATATACAAAAATTTCATATAGGAATACACAAGGAAACAATACAATTGGTCAAAGCATGCAATGAATATGATCTCCATACCATTTTACATTCCTCGACAAATAATCTGTTTCACAAGATGATCTCGTCATCAAAACATGTAGGGATGACCACCTGCAGAAGATCTTTGATGACTCTGGAAACATCAACTCTTTATGATAGATGCACAGGTCAAGTGAATAGAGAAAGATATGCTATATATCCGTCTGCTCAACTTAAATTATCCTTAAGGTAAATTGTGTTTAAAATTTAGGTATACACTTGTCACCCATCACATCATAACTTTGAGTTAGGGTTGTAGTTCTATACCCAATTTATAATTTTAAACTTTCAAAAAATATCAATTAGTATTGGACTGAAAATTCCAACATTACTTCATTCAAATGCATGAATAATCGTCTGAATTGTTGACTACTTGTTCCTCTCGTGCACTTAGTCGCAGACAAACCAGATATAAAAAAACAAGAAGCAAAAATGAACTAAAGAAACAGAAGCATCGACATCTAGCGCCTAAGAGAAATAGGCTAACAGTCGAGTAACTTATCGGCATTTGCTTCCACATCGAGAGGAGAAGGGGCACCAGAATCCTCTCCGACCTTAAACATAAGATTAGAAACATATCGAATGCCATATCAACCAGCCGAGCGCAGGGAAGAATGAGGTGAGGAAGGTCGAAGTACCTCAGTTGTGTCCAGGGATTGAGCTGACCGGTGTGAGAGGGAAGCGGTGCGTGCGTTCATGGGGATCGGATGGCTCGAGCGTCGGAACGACGAGGAGAAGAATCGGGCCTCGCCGGAGACGGAGGCGTGATTGGAGAGAGGAAGGGAGACCGTCGCGAATGGCAGGGAAGAAGCAGCGGCCATAGCGAACGCAGAGGAAACGGGTAGCAGAACAAAATTGCGCTTAAGCCCCCGAATTATGATATTTGCAAAGACGAAACTATGATCAAGAAAGATATCGAGGGCAAATTCAAAATTTTCATAAATTCTGTGTATCATAGACAAAATTGGTCACGAAATTATCAAATTTGTTGAAAATATCATCGTTTTCTTAAACCCTTTTAATAATTTAATAATAAATTATAAAAATTAATAAATTAGACAATTTTAAATAAAAAAGGAAAAATTGAACTACAGAGATTATCTTTACCATTGTAACCAACTGTAGATAATTCTAAATAAAATTAAATTCTTAATTATATTATTCTTCAAACTCTACATCTTACAATTAAAAAGATAAATCAAAAAACTATAATTAATCACAATCAAAGAAAATATTACCTACCCACTTCAACAACTCTACTCTATCGTAATCAACTCAACTATACTCCAAAACTATATTATTTTTCTCAATTGAAACTAACTTGACTCACTTCAACTGGAAAAGTGAAACAATTGTGAAATAATTCTTTTGACCTAATTAAACAATTGCTGATTTGTTTCTTCAATTCTTTTTGTTTATGTTATTAGAGTCTAGAGTAGGAAAGACAATGAATTATGTGAAAAAATCACTCATATATTTAATTACAAACATCTTATTGAATCATAAGCAAAAATGTGAAACTCAACAAGAGGGCCAGCTCATGTCAAAGTTGCCCTCATCAAGCAGAGTATCAATATCTGCAAAGCACAAGTTACTTTGACAAGGTTCCTTTGGTATCTAAGACACAATTCCGCAGGAGAATTGTCAAGTAATCAGGGTAGAAGAGCAACACAGTAGCTAGCTGAGCCCTGACCAATTGCTGTCCTATAGGTCAGCATCATGCTTGAACCTCAGCATGGATTGAATGGTTGTTCTTCTGAGGTATGGAAGTTTATTGCCTTTGGGGGATTTCAGTTTGCTACTAATCGGCCTGCTCGTGTAAGGTGAATGAGGGTGGTGGCTGCTGCTCGAAAATTTTGACTTGGCAGAGCTTGCCACCAACTTCGTCAGCAAATGTTATTCTCCTCTTCTTATGAGTCCCGTTGGCTGGAAAAGTTGATTTGTTGTCTGTTGACCTCTGCAGTTGACATAAAATGGCAGCAAATCTCAAGTTTGAGGTACTTTCGGACTGTTGCTATGATAAGGAGAAAAATAGAAAACTTACCATTATTTTACAGAAACGAATGCAGTCCTTTTTCATTATAGACAACCATTTCTTAGTGGTATTTTCAAGTTCAGAAGCATCTTCAGTAGCTGCCTTTATCTGTAAAATCAAGAAATGAGTGCATGAAAATATTGAGTGCACCTCGTGGAAGAATGAAAGGATAGCAATGATCGTAAGTGAATAAAAGTGAAGTACTTCAAAAAGTTGAAAATAGCCTGGATGTTTCAACACAGAGTTCAAGCTGTTCATTTACAACCTAAAATAGTTCTACTTCAAGAAATAATGGCAGGAAAAGAAGAGTTGACCATAATAGGTTGAGTGAGATGGGGAGAATTCCAGTAAGCAAATCTAAGCATCTAGACCTTCTCCGCTTGATTTGGATTTATGTTTCCTTTGTTAGGAAACGTTTCTTATCCCTCCTTGTTCTTTCTCCAATTTATGTCTGAACTCTTCCATTTCCTCCACATACATGGAATTTTATCCTCTCCCCTCTCCTTTACTATCCAAGTATCTTATCATACAGTTCACTTGCCTTCCCTTTACTTGATAATTACCAAACATGCTCCAGTGGCGTAAATGATGTGAAAAGTGTAAAAACAGATTGAATCTTATAAATGGAATGCAGCTGAATTGATTGTACCTCCTCAGTAGTAAATGATGCATTTAGGAAAGATTGTGCTTGTGAAGTGACAGTTGTTTCTGCAATGGTCTTCATGGTATTCAATTTCTTCAAGAGCTGTGTAGCAATTCTTTCTATGTCGTGCATCTGCTGCTGTGAAAATTCAATGATTTTCTCCATATCCATGTCAGTTGTTGAAGCCATCTTTCCAGAAATTTCCTGGAACTTGAGAGTTGTTTTCCTAACTGGAGTGCCATTTGAATGATACCAATGCTTCTTATTCGTATGATCATGGTGCATAAGCAATTCAGGTTCCTTTTTACTTGGAATGCATGAGGGCTTCTTTACATTGACCAATTTGTCGAATAACGGACTCTTCCTTTTTTTAGGGGAATCTTTAATCAAAATGAATAGTGGTCAGCAAAATAAGAAATAAACTTAAATATACACAAAAATGATGCCTACCAGTTAATTGACTGACATCTTGCAATCCAATATCACTCAACGCTTGACAAAGCTTTTCCTGAGAGGTGGGAGAAATTGTCTGCTACACAGCAAATGATAAAATGTGACCTTCTTATGTATAGATTATGAGCAATATACAAGTGCAAAAAGAAATAACCAAACCTTCCTATATGATAGTAGCTTTATTGGACTATGATCTTCCAACATCTCTTCATCACATTCAGGTTGTTCATGCTTTGTTTCAACCGCAATAGATATTGAACTCATAGTTTGCTGATTTGAAGTGGCATCCAACTTTTCTCCCACTGCATAATTTAAGTTTTCTGTATCCTTCACTGAATTATCATTGGTGTATTGCGGAATTCTGCTTTCATTAGCAAACAGAGGAACCACTGTAGAAGGTTGTGCATTAGGTTCAGCCAACCCATCTGAATTAGTTGAATTACAGATTAGAGATGAGGAATCAGTTCCTTTATCTGCTTGCTCTGTCAAATTGTTTCCCACTTTACAGAAAGATTCCACCTTATTTGAACTTTCAACAGTAGTACATAACTCACTCATTGCACTGAAACACATCTGCGAGAATGGTACAGATTCAAGTGAATTTGCAGTTGATGCATCATTAATTAACTCACATGGATTTTCTTTCCCCTGCAAAAATATTTCTGCCAACCCATATACTTCCTTGCACTGTAGGTTATGATTGTTGGTTACATCTTTCACCTGAATGCATATCGGTATACTAGGATGATTACTCTCTTCCACTTCAATCCCATGAGTAACTTCATCCAGTAAAAATGTCCTTTGAGTCTCAGTTTTGCTTCTGTTACTAAGATTAGTCTCCATCGGAGTAGAGACAACCTCCCCATTGCAACTATCAGGAGAAGCTCTCATCTCTTCTGAAATTGATGGAATATTGGTCTGGTTTGACAGTGAACTATCGTCTCTCTCCGGACTAATATGTTCTTTGACAATATCATGAATATTCATACTATTTTCAGGTTCAATATCTTCTCTGGATTCTCCATCAGCTTGATATATTTCAGATTTACTAGGAATTGGAGGAATCTGCTTATCTTCAAAAACGTCTTCATCAGCTCTAACAAGAGGACTATTAAAACATTCTTCATAAAGATCATGATTTTCAAAACAACTAACAGTCAGGTAATTGCTACAGCCACTGCCAATATGTGTCAAGGTTGGAGAGTGCTGGGCCTTGGAAGCTAATTCTCCCAACTCATCATTAACAATATTGTAGATAGGAGAGTCCCCATGAATGTTAGAAGAGGTTTCATGACGTTCATGCATAGAGAGGATAGTTGAACTAACTTGATTGTCTTTCTGAAGCAAACCAATTCTTGAGGTAGCAAAGACAACGTGATTAGCTTCAGTTTGATAATTCAATGAATTGTCCACAATGTCAATTTTAGCATGACAAAATGTTTTATGAAGGTCAGTGCAAATGGGATCTCCATTTGAAACAAGGGTTGGGCCATCTTCCAAAAAGTGTGTTCCTGCAGTAGCCCAAAGTTTTCTTGATAAAAATTTGAAAAGGAACTAATTCATAATGTCATGCATAGAATTTGTCATCTACGTTGAAATGATAGGGTTTACAATATTGCAAAAGTTTTTTTTTTTCAAAAAAAAGTTATTGAGAGAATTACAGATGAAAGTAAAACCTAAAAAAATGAGATCTCACCTCCTGTAGTTTTCAAATCTAGATATGTGGTGTCCTCTGATACTTTCATTTCGGTTGATGTGTTTCCTTTTATTGCAAGTAAAAAACCTTGGTCAGTATCTGCGAATTGACATGATGAAGATGTAGAAACCAAAGGATCTAAAGATACAAATGCAGATTTTCTTTGCTTATTGTGGGCAATAGATCCTTTCAAATTCCTTCGCTTCAAATTAATAATAGGTTCCTCAAGATCAGGTTCTTCTTGCTTTACTTTAACATGGTTATGAACCTTGATCTCGGATTGGTCGCTATTCAAGGGACCACCACATACATCTTTTAGAGGAGAAGCAGATTTCAGAGAATTCTTTGTCTTCTTTCTGCACATTTTGCGTAGATCCTTCAGAGGAATGTCAATTTGATCATCAGAGGTAACTGAAGTATAGAATTCAACTTGTTCACGTGGTTTGCATAAAAAAGTTTCATCTTTTGTTTCCATCATCTCAATCTTTGTCGGCTTAGTAAGATCAGAATCAGCCTTGTTATCGTATTTCTGGATTTCTGAAGATCCATCCACTATTTTAACATCTGATTCATATACTTTTAAGGATTTGAGTCTGGCAGATCGCCTTGTGGGCTGCACTACATGAAGTCTAGACACTGAGTCCTTCATCTTTCAACCAACACAAGTGAATATTAGCAAGTTGCAACAAAAAATCCTTTAAGAAGTATGCAGCACAGGTCGATTTCTTCTTCACCTCCAGATCCACTTAGTTTTTGCCAAGATTAATCCTGTAGTTCATTATGAAGATATTAGATGATGCAGCGAACATACTTAACATTGTGGAATTCTTTATGTATTTGATATGTAAACAGAAAAAAGAAAGTAATTTCTGAATCTAAATTGCAATAATGCAAACATTAAGAAACGAGCAAGCAAATCATTTTCAAAACCAGTTGTCCAGCAAGAATAGGAAGAAAAAAAAAACACTTATACGAATCATGGAAAATAAACTGTTCACAGAACATAAAGAACATGCAAATGGGAAGTTCCGTCGTGATCACGTATACAAATCGAGAAGTATGAAAATGTATCCCTGAGAAGTGACATTGTAATAAACTAATCGAGTGCGTAATTTTTTACTCAATGCCCTAAAACCATCACAACGAGCGCTGAGACCTAAAAACGATAAATTTGGATCTCTACTAGAGAGTGAAAAAGGCGAAATTTGGATCTCTACTCGAGAGAAACCAAGCCCTGATCCCAAAAAATAAGAAATTTGGATCTCTACTCGAGAAAGAACTAAACTCTGATCCCCCAAAGGATCACAATTTAGGAACTTTTACCTCGATTTTTATCAAACGGAACTTCGAAATCTACCTAAAGATGAACCTCACGGAAGACCTTAGAAACAAAAGGGAGATCTAACCTCGGGAGAAGCGATCCTTTTCGATGACAAGGAGGACGGTGGAAGAGATGAAGAGGGAACCCTAGCCATGCACGATGGATCTTCGATCGCAGCGAAACGGGGAGTATAGAGAGAGAGAGCGAGAGAGAAAGGAAAGGAGGCGGGACTTGAACCAGCGGGGAACAGTTTGGCGCCATCGTTTGGCGCCATCGTTCCGCTCCGGGCGGCCGATTAAAATAGTAATTGCTTTTTTATATTTATGTTTTTTAAAAAATAATTGTAAAATCAAAAGTAATTTAGTGAGACTCCTCTGATATCTAAATCATATCATGAGATCGAGAAAAAATAAATCATATCATGAGATAGAGAGAATATAAAAGATAAAAAGAATTAAAAATTTATTGAGAAATAATTTATTTTGTTTTGTATTATCAAATCTTAATGGATTAACGGATTGTGAGTACTAGCAATGAGAGAGCCAGTTAGCTTCGATAACAATAAGTAAGGAGAGACGATATGGTTCAATTGACTCTTCGATTGATATTTCAC